>NC_091111.1:19355000-19500000 GCF_024713975.1 Paralichthys olivaceus
CGCCCACGTCCACTGCACCGCTGTCGTCCAGATCATCCACCGGACTCTGATGAGGACACAAGAAGAATCTGATGACTACAGCTGTAAACGTAGAAAGTAAAAGTACTCAGTGATAGTCGTTTTAAATACAGTAGTTTTAATAATCAGAAAAAAAGTTTTTCAATTAAAAGTTAGAAGTCTGATCCCATCTGAGCCCCTCCTGACATCATCAGGGTGAAGGTGACGTATGAGATCAGCGTCAGTGCGTTGGCTCCGCCTCCATCTACCTGCGTCAACAGGTCCTGCTGTTTCCCTGCCAGCACGTGCGGCAGCTCGCGGCACCTCGTGGACAGGTTGAGGATGGCCGTGGCCGCCATGTGGGCCGCCTCCATGTCGTGGGTGTAGTCGAAGCTGCTCTTGCTGCAGGTGCTGCTGGCGCTGCTTCCTCCTCCGCCCCCTCCGGCACCTCCTCCTCCTCCGCCTCCTCCTCCGCCGCAGCTCAGGCTGCTGCTGCTGCTCGGTGCGTAGCTGCTGGTCGTGCTGCTCGCCGGGCTCGACGTCTTACAGTAGCGTTTAGCTGCAGGGAGGCACAGGAACGGTTAGAGTAATGGTGGCGTGCAGCCAAAGTGAGCAACAGATGGATTGTTAGAGAAGATCTGAAATTTAAAAAAGGATTTCTGATTAATTCGTTCAAAAATAGAAATAGAGAAACTTCAATGCTGGTCGTCTTTGACAGATCTTATGAAAACTACAGAGCCAATAACTAATTCTCCAATTAGTTTTGTGTGTACGCAAAACCTGATGTACGTCATTCCTCTGTGCCACAGATTTCCAAAGAACAAATAATTAAATTAAAACGTCTTCAAATCCAAACCCTGTAAGATTCAGTGCAGAGGATTTAGTGGCATCTAGTGGTGAAGTTGTGTATTACAACCAACTGAATACTCTTTATGAGGAGGTTGACAGGAAGCGTTCTCAGTCACAGCTGGATGACTTCAGGAGATTGTCCGGAGTTCAGTGTCTGAAAACACCTTTATTAGTTTTAGCTGATGAAACACTAATGAAAACATTATTTTTATATTTCCTGCCGACAGAATCGTTCACACTGAACTCATTCTGTTGCTATCTCACACTTTCAGTATTTACAGTCGAGTCGATTGTAAACTTTCTGAGAACGACTGCATCACTTTAACTCTGTTCTCTCCCTCCAGCACATCAGCGTTCAGTCTCTCTCTCTCTCTCTGTGTCTCTCTCTCTCTCTCTCTCTCTCTCTCTCTCTCTGTGTCTCTCTCTCTCTCTCTGCAGGTTATTTCTGCCTCTGGAGCTGCAGACTCTGGATCTGTGATTACAAACCTCCTGCTGCCCCCGTGTTCCTGCTCAGCTCCCTCTGCTACGATACTAATAATAACATTGATATAATAATATGAACTATTATTCAGGGCTCGAGCCATCGTGAGCCTGGTTCTGCTCAACAATTCGTCTCTAAAGTTGTTCATCAACGGTCTCAGTTAACAGCCCGAGCTTGTTCACGTGACGGAGGCGGAGTCAATTATCAGCGACATCGTCAGAACCGTGAATAAAGTTCAGAAGAGGAGTGGGTTCACAGTTCAGTGGGAGTTACCATGACGATTCACCATGGTAACAAGTGAACTGGTTTCGAAGGACGTTTTACTTTACTGACGTTACAAAGTGAGAAGTAGACTTCTATAGAAACTACCGGTGGAGTCGCCCTCTGCTGGTCAGAGAGAGAACACAGGTTTCAGGCACTTCCTAATTGGCTTCATTTTCTTCTTGTCTACGTTAAGTTTTTCATAGTCTACATTTAACGATTGTGTGAATAACCACATAATCACTATATTCTGTATTAATCCACCACTGAAAATAGTCCCAGACAAACACCCTAATTATTTTGAAAGACATTTGTTAAAAACTACCACTATCAGGTATTTTGGTAAATTATTGAGCTTTTTTTGAAAAACACTATGTTCAAACTGGAAGGAGAAGATTTAAATTGTCAGTGGGAACGAATGAGCTCAGAGATAAACTAACTGTTGTTTAAGACATGGAAACAGATTTAAAGAATAAAATAAGAAGCCTAATAAGCTGCGTATGTGGGGACAATAAAAAAACGAACGACATAGCGACTGTACAAAAGCGACTCTGGGCTCGGCATGCTGGAGTGATGCTGATGGAGGGAACGGCGGCGGAGAGGAGGGAGGGAGTCGTGACGACGGGGAGCGCAGACACCTCGTCTAAAAAACCTCCCTCCCGCCTGCGTCTCACTAATGGCTCCCAGCCAAAGAAACAGGGCTCGCCTTCATTATCTCTCTCCTGTTTCACAATCCCTCCATCTGCACCTCCTCCCTCGTTCCATCCCTCCATACTCCGCTCAGAGGAGGCAGGCTCCGAGCTTGGCATTTCCATAGCTCTGCTCTGCCTTCACTCCAGCCATGTGGAGGGTGGAAAACACTGGCGTTTCCAGGGCTGTAACAAAGAGAACTGAGCGTGTGTGTGTGTGTGTGTGTGTGTGTGTGTGTGTGTGTGGGTGTTTGTGTGTGTGTGTATGTGTGTGTGTGTGTGTGTGGTTTCATCAAGTACAAAATGTTCTCCGGAGAATAGGAAAATGAACAGAAATCTCCCATAGTGCATTTTGCAGGTTATATTCCCTCCAACGAGACACGGGACTGAAAGAAATTCAGCTTCGATCCATCTGTTATTTTTAAAAACTCAAATGTGAATTTAAATTATTTTTTTTTTTTACAGGTGAATAATTCGGCAAATGAATAATAAGAAATTTGGAAAAGAGGTTTTACAGATTTTTCAGATAAACGAGTGGGACATCTTTCTTTTCTCATCTTTCTTTGTGTTAAATTCCTGAACTGAAGATAAACGATGCCACAGGAAGTCGAAATATTAAAGTACAAAAAACTAGAGGGGCGCTCAGACGGCGCTAGATTCAGATTTTAATTTAGATCTGAACCAAGAACTCATGAAAATCAGACTTCTAAAAATGATCCATGAATTATTTTCTGAGAAATCAATGAAAGTGTTGAGAAACGTTCCATCTCACAATGTTACAGAAAGTGAGTGAGTTCCTCTAACTCTCATTGAAACCAGAATGAGATTGAGGATCTTGGACGAGCATGTGGGTGCGTGTTGATTTTCCTCACCATCGTATCCCTTCGGGGAGGTGTCTCGCCCGTGGTGGGACTTGGTTGTCGGGCCTCTCTTCCCGTAGCCGCCGTGCTGGCTGTCGTAGCCGCCGTAGTCGTAGCTGGTCTTGGAGTATTTCTCCAGCTCCTTGGCCAGGTTGGACCGTGGCGTGCTGGTCGGGACGTTGTTTTTGTAGCCGTACTGTGGAATCTCCAGCTGCTTGACGAAGCACATGGGCCTGAAACACAGAAGGAGCCGGGTTAGCTCATGGTGATGTCACTGCACCATTTGGTATCTGTGATTTACCCGAGGTGTAATGTAAATGTGGTACAAACAGGACGATGTGACTGGACTACATTATTCAGCTTCCCCAATTAATTCAAGAGGATCCAATCTGCAACATAAGGATGGGGATTTCACTGCACCATTCAGCATCCCCTGATTTAAGTGGCAAGGCTAAATATGACCTACTGCTGCTCTAAATCCAAATGAATCCAAATGTTTTGTCCTCTGGGTCTTAATGACTCGAGTGTGTCTATAGATTCACTGAACTACTGAGCTTCCCACATCTTAAGGGTTTTGAAGCTACTAAGCTGTGGGGACACCATTCAGCATCCCCTGATTCAAGAACTAATGGAAAATATAATCTGCACCTGTTTCCTAAACTAAAGTGACAAAGAGGAAGAGAGGGTAAATTCTGGGCACGTATAGACTTCACTGCACCATTCGGCCTCCCTGCACATCGTTATCACAAAGTGTCTGACTGGGACCATTCGGTACCTGAGGACACGGTCCGACGTCTGATTGCTCTTCGGGCCGCTGTCAGGCGTGTGACTCTTCTCGTGGACCTTTGCCATCTTCTCTGCGGCAGCGATGGGGCAGCCGGACAGACTGGGGGGGGGGGGGGGGGGTGGGAGCAGCACACGGCCTGGTTACACACTGTACTGTACTGACACACACACACACACACACACACACACACACACACACACCTGCACTCCTGATATTCAGGTGAGATCTAAATTAATAAGAGTCATTGTCTTCCTCCGTCTGTCGCTGTAGGTGATTCATAAACTTCACATACAGACGGTGGGGTTGTTACACACACACACACACACACACACACACACACACACACACTCACAACACACACACACACACACACACACACACACACACACACACACACACACAAGCACACTCACTGGTTAAAGGATGGTGGTGTGTGAGGAGTGTGTGACGGATCAGCTCAGCTGCTGCTGCTGCTGCTGCTGCCATGGAGGAGTTTCCATGGCGACGGCCAGAGATGAAAGCAGTGTGAGCTGGTGGCTAACAGCAGCTAAGCTAGCTAGCTGGTGCTTTGTTTCCTCTCCCAGCGGAGCTGTGCTACATAACACACCCTGCAGCCACGTCTGTGTGCGCCCTCCTCTGTCTGCCAGCGCACGTGTGCTGCTGTCTGTGAGCTAATTTGTAAGTGCCTGACTGTGTGTGTGAGAATGTGTGTTCCAGTGAGGCTGTGTGCACAAAACAGTGTCTGCAATCTGAGGTTCTATGTGTGTGTGTGTGTGTGTGTGTGTGTGTGTGTGTGTGTGTGTGTGTGTCTGAGAGAGAGAGAGAGAGAGAGAGAGAGAGAGAGAGAGAGAGAGAGAGAGAGAGAGAATCCTAATTACTTTACATAATTCAAAATAAGTGTATGTGTGTGTGTGTGTGTCTGCTGTGCCTGTTAAACAGCTGAACTGCTGATGTGTTGCAGACACACCTTCAGCTCAAACACGACAAAATTCTAATTAAAGTACGTTTCACACGTGCGTCTTCACTTGAAAACGTTTCAACACTGAGAAGTTTGCACAAAAAAAATGTAATATATACAAATATAATATATAATATATAACATATATATATATATATATGTGTGGGAACCTCATGTGTGGGTTGAACCAAAAAAAGAGCAAGAGTCTTGACTTTTGCCTTGAATTTTAAAAGTGGAGGCCACTGGTCAGAAATGTCAACCTTTACTTTTACTATCAAATAAAATCAACAGGGACGTGACTTCAGTGAGACTCATCATCTCAAACCTTGTCAGATGCATAGAGAAGAACTATTAACAGCTGTGAATGAACAAAGTCCACACGCTGAGTCATTTAATGTTCTACGCTGACAAACCTTGTTCTGAAGGAGAATCACTTGTCGTTACTTGGACCGTGGAGGTTCAGATCTAGGAATTCTTTCCGTCTTTAACATTTTGAGAATCACTGATTTTTTCTCAGAGAATAATTAATGAAGCTTGATTTTAAAAAGAGACATGTTAAAGGGCCTGATGTTAACGAGTGTGTGTAATAAATAGAACTTTGGATCTGGCAGATTTAAACATGGAGACGTTGGGAGGAGACTTTTTTTCAGTGTCTGTCCAGAGATAGAAACCTGTAACGAGCACCAATGTGGATTCAGTTTAAAACTTTATCCAAACAAACATGTTGGTGAACGTACGAACTCTCGTTTTCAACATATAACGTTGAGACTTTTCAGACGTGTCTGTAAAAGTAAATCTGAGACGCTCTGACCTCTGACCTCTGACCCAGGAAACAAATATGCACCAGTGAAATGACTCATCGTGGACAACCCCCCCTCCTCACACACACACACACTTCCAGTATCTGTGCTGTAAACCCGTCACATTCACGTATTGTTAGCGGCCGGGCTGAACGCCGCTCGCTCACTCACCTGCGGTGCGAGTTCCTGTTGCTATTGACATGGCCCCGTCCGGAGCAGCCAGGGGTGGGGCACTTTAAAACATTTTCATACATGGCAAGGACTTTGACAGACAGGAGAAGGTGAGAAAGACAGCGAGGGTTAGGAGCAGACAGGAGAGTTACCGGGCGCTCAGCTACGGCGGTTAGGCATGCACAGACCACAGCTGCACACGCGTGACAACAGACAAACACGTCACAGCACGAACGATGCCACATTGAGATTAGACTGAATGCTGTTGTTCTTGTTGTTTCCATTTTTCATGTCCATCAACAGTTTTATGTTAAGTTGTTATTTTGAACGATATTTTTTTCTGGCGTTGTTAACTGTTTATTATTATTTTGGTGTTCTATGTTTGTCATTTATTTATGATGTTTAAAGTTACTTAAATATAAATACGTATTTATTTATAGACTTTTACATTTATTTATGTTTATGTTTATATATCAAGCTGGACTGGTTGGAGCGGTGTGACGATCTACTGCTTCTGTCTTTGTGAAAACTGAAATTTAACTTTCAGAAAACCAATAAACTTGTAAAATATTGAAACAATAACAATAGTAATAATCTACGTCATCATTGGGAATAATCGTCGTGAGCATCACTTGAAAAAAATAGATAAAACTTGAGTCTTGAGTTTTACCTGTGACTTCAGTGTGTGTGACTAAAGCTGCTGCGTGTTCTGGTGGTCGTGTGAGTGACACTGACTCTGTTCACGTTACATCAGCGGCACAGAAACCAGAAGCAGACATCAGGCAGGTGTGATGAGGAGGAAGAAAAGAAAGTAAAGGAGGACACACAAACTAACCAAAAAAAAAAAAAAAAATACAGGATTGTGCCACAGTAAACATAAAACCTGAAACTATTAAAATCAGATTTCAAAGTGCTGTGCTATTTGAAACACAGAACCTTGATAATATTTAACATCTATCAGAGTTTACCTTGAGTTTTTGTTCCTCTAATGATCTAAAAGATGTTAAAACCATGAGTTGCCCAAATATTCTCTCTCACACATTCCTCAAATTCAGATTTTTATAATGACAAACACTCGTGAATGAAGAGAAAAGCTTCGGCTCCACAGTCGTTCTCACTGAGTGAAACCTGACGCATCAATAAAACACTTAACTCAACTCAACACAAGGACACAGATGTCATGCAGGACGGGTGCATGATGGTGGACGGTTAACATGCTCGACATTATCAAACTCTCACTGCGACAAAGGTGCAAATATCCAACAAGTCATTTTTAAATAATTCATATTCAACCAAACTGCTTGATTTGACCTTTAAATTCACTTATACTTCAGTAAATTTCAGGTCATGAAGTGAACGAAATCAAACAGCAAATAAAACACAGTGACAGAAACGATTCCGTATTTATGAGATTTACTTTTTTTCTAGACATCAGAGGGTCACACAGTGTCGTCAAGTGTTTCTGATCAGTTTGGTTTTAATCATTATTTGATGATATAAAAACAGGCTGAGACGTCATGATTGACTTCTGATTGGTCAAGTGTGTGTATGGGCGGGGCCTTGACACTGCGGTTCATCTTGATCTACACACTTTGGTAAAGAGAAGGAGGTAATTGGATTTATGAAGCATCAGACTGAAGTTGTGTTTGGTCTGAAATGACTTGTCAGATTGTTCTTATCTGAGTGTTTTCAGTGCAGAACAATATCCAGGCAGTGGGACCTACTCTCAGGCGGGACTCGGTCTTTGTGGGGACATCCGGACAGGCTGCGGTGGTGCGGGTACAGACCCGTCACGTGACCTGTCCCGTCGCAGCCCGGCGTCGGACACTTGCTCTCCTTCTTCTCGCCCCTGGAAGAGTCTGGAGAGGACAGAGAGAGAGAACGCAAGTTAACAGGTTTGGGTAAACGGTGGCTGAGCGTCAGCACGGTCGGCTCTGGGTTGTATTTGTGTTCATTCTGCCTCCACAGCAGCTCACGTGTTAACTTTGTTCCAGAAACTACCTGAGTCGGTTCATCGTCCTTGGTCAGTTTCTGACACATCACCATGAAAGCATTTTTCTGTGAGCTAATAAAAAACCTCTATGGGCTAACAAAGGCATTCCTCTGTGCTAATGAAGCCGTCTAAAGCTAATCAGAGTCTGTTGCGTGGCTGATTACTGCACCGCACCGATTCCCTCCCAGCGACTGCAGAGCTGCATTTGAGTGGATTTGGAGAAATAGGCCGCAGATGAGATTTGCTCTCCTAACAGGCCGTGCAGATTGCCATTACTCATGCCTGACAGGCTGGCCATCTGATGTTCCCACACCGGCCTCTTTTAACAACATAAGCTGCTGTCAGAGAAGAACCGTGCATCTGCAAAACAAAACCGCGTTGGTCCTGAATGCAGAAAATGAGCGCCCATTATCTCCTCGGCAGCCGTGCACAGCATTTCTGAAATAACAGGTTTTAAGAGCCCAGAGGTTAGAAAACTAATTCAAGCCAGAAATGTGCAGAGAAATGTTGGGATCAGGGGAGAGAGACAGATATTAAAGTTACAGTTGTGTGTTGTTTTTTTCATGATCCAGAAGTGACGCCTCAGGCTGCTGCAGCAGTGAAGGTTACAATAAGTCAGACTCACAAGATAAACTTCCTCCCTGCTGACCTGGGTTCAGATTTTTGGATTAAAAGCTGCTTCGGGTCAAATGTAATATGAAGAGGTGATGTGAAATTGGCAGCGTTTGGAGATGAAACTGATCAGATGATGACTTTATGAATACAATTCAAACAAATGCCATTTTCAGTATTTGTTGTTGAGAACAAACAAGTCTTTGTTGAGTTTTTATCTTCAAAAGCTGCTTTCAGACCAAAGTCTGGACGTTTTCCTGAAATTTTCCAGAGGGGCTGTAAGTGAGAGTGTAAAATATCAGAGTCCGTTGCTCTGGAAGTTTCCTAGAAGTTTTCCTGCAGCCCCCTGGTAACATGTCCGGATGAGTCCATGTGAGAATAGAGAAGGAAAATGACTCAACGAGCGAGTGAAGGTGTCGATGACGTTTGTAACACAATGAACAATGTGTCCTGAAATCATCCTTCACATTTTAAAAAGATGACAAATCAAACAAGACCTAAGCTGCTCTCAGACATTTACTTAAGTCTAAGTTGCTCCGATATTTTCCTGCAGCCTCCTGGTAAAACATCTGGAAACTTCCCAGTGAGCGATTGGACGTGTTGATGAGGTTTCTAACACATGACGGAGACGTGAGGCGTCAATTTGGAAAGACGAGGAGAAACAAACAACAACACTGATCTTTCCACAGCACAATTTATACGTCATGTCCCACCTCCTGCTGCTCTACAGGCTCCGCCCCTCGCCTGAATGTGCCCCACATGTTCCTGTCGTTGCGAACGAGTCGACGATCTGCTGCTTCCTGTCTGAAAGCAGCTTGTGTGTGAGTGTGACTGTTAAATGAACAAACTCCTGCTGTGATTAGTGAGGTGGTTGGATGATGGAGCTGCACACTGACGGACTGACAGAAATAAATCTGCCACAGGAAGTCCAGACATCACGGTAAAAATAGTCCTGGGATTAAAAAAAGAAAAGTTTTATCGTTCCCTAATGTCAGACACGGCAGAATGAACTGAAGTACTGTTTTGAGAGCAAATGTATTTCATGACTTGTTTGTTACAGGTCAGGGGTCAAAACATCAGCGAGAGGTGACGGAAATTTTATCAGACGACTGGAAACATGAGACGTTTTGTTGCAGCAGTGACCACAAACCTGGAAAATCAAAATATGGTCTAACCACTCTGCTGGATCAATACTAACTCAGTAGAGGTCAGTGTGTGGGTTTCTCTGCTTACCTTTAGGGTAGTACGCCCTCTTCAACCCGTCGTGGTGCATCCTGGACTTGCGCTCCTCTCCACCGCTGCTCAGCCTGGAGCTGTGCTCTCCGTGGCCGTGGTGATGGTGGTGGTGGTGGTGGTGGTGATCACGCCGGGGCAGCGCGTGCTCTGAGGCCATCCGGTCCCTCATGACCTTTGCCCTCTCTGATTCCAGAGCGATGGCCTTCTCCAGCAGCGACAGATTTCCCTTGGCCATGTCGAAGGTCTCGTCCGAGCGGTCGGAGGCCACCGACGTGGTGTCCTCGTCGCCCTCCTGGCTGCAGCTGGTGGGGTAACCTCTGGACGCCGGGCTCAGCTGCTCCTCCAGCTTCATCAGGTTCACCATGTCGGAGTAGCTGCGCTCCAGGGACCTGGGCTCGTCCAGCGCCCCCTGCTGGCAGCTGTCGTACCTGACAGTGGGATAAAAAATTTGACTGTGCAGGTGTCAGTCACCAAAGATCCAAATCTGTTCTAAGAGCCTGTGAGGGAATTTAAAATCGTCTGTTATACACGTAACCCAACGTCTCATGTCGGCCATGTTTCATTGCGACAGTAATATTAAGATGAAGTCTGGAGCGATACAGAGTCAAACATTTGATTTGTCGTCCGACACATCGATTTATTTATCATTTATTTTATCTTTTGATTAAACAACTACAGTTATTCGCCCTGTGGGTGTTTCCCTCCACCGACCAGTGAAGGTTCAATCTGCAGACATTTTATTTACAGACTCAGCTCAATGTGACCTTTGACCTTCAACCACTGAACTTTTGGACCAAATGTGAAGAAATTCCCTGAAGGCGTTCTTTAAGTATCACTTCTCAAGAATGGGACGAACCGTGGAAAGTTAACGATGGACCTTTCATGCTGTGTTATTTATTTAAAATAAATATATTATATTTAATTATAATTACCAAGTGTTACCTGCAGAATCGCTCATCTCTAAATACCGATGTGAGAAAGAGATCAGAGGACGTACACACCTGTTCTGGTGATGCATCATGTGCTGGTCTGTCTGGTGTTGGAGTTGTTGGTGGAGGGCGTGGAGGGCGGGGCGATCCGACGGCTGTGTCTCACTCAGCTTCCGAGCCAGATCGAAGCACTGGTTCCTCAGACACTCCAGACTGCTGAGACACACCTCCTCCTCGCTCTCGTCCGCATGAACCCTGACCCCGAGGCCGGGCCGCCCGTTAGCGTGGCCGCAGTCGTCCACCATGACGCCCTCTGGGTAGCCGTCTTCGGGCAGCATGGCGCCGTGACCCTGCGCAAGGAGCTTCAGGGAGTCCACCGTCTCCCTGACCACGTCGCTGTCCAGGTCCACGCTCAGCTCGCCCTTCCTGTCACCGCGCTCGCTGCCGTCATCTTCCTCATCCTCCTCATCCTCTCCGGCACTGTTGGAGGAGTTGCTGTTCATCTCGGACTCAGTCATGGCCTGGTAGGCGGCGTCTTCGGCGATCTTGCCCAGGTTGAGCAGCGACTTGGCGACCAATTCGTCGTAGTTCTCGTAATCTTCTCCGGTGCTGTTTCCGGCGCCGATGGTGCAGCTGTTGTTGTTGTCGTCCTTCTGGCCTGGAAGGAGCTTTGATTGTCCACCGGGTTTATAGTGGTTCTCTACTATCAGAAAAAAAAGACGGAGGAAAAACCTTTTAAAGACAAAAAACCTGTCTCACATCAAAGCCGGTTTTTACCCATTAGCTTAGTTTCCTCAACAACATAAACAGCAGGTAATTGGTCCAAAATACAGACGATGGATTCATTCTGTAGATAAAGTCATTTATTAAAAGAAGAAAATCCTGCAGATGAAAAGGAAACAAAGCTTCTACATCCTCTGATCAACTCCACTGATGAACCCACTTTCTTCTCATATTCCTGAATACATTATCTGCATCCCTCCCAATCATCATCCACTGTTTACCCACAGAAAACACACAACCCAGAGCTGTGCAGAGCAGCGCCGCTCTCCCCGCTAAGCCTCGCTGTTGATTTTGGGGACAGAGACGGCGAATGAGAGCAGAGAAATTGAAAAGGGAGGCGTGTGAGGTGCTCCGATTCAGGAGCCATAAATATCCTCAGGAGGAGAAGCCGAGGCAGAGCGCATGTGACACGTCCGCCGAGACGAGGCGGGGAACAGGGAGGGGGGAGGAGGGTGAGAGTTAATAACTCAGCAGAGCTCCTCTCCCGATTATTCGTGAAGCGCTGTCAGAAGCGATTGAGGACACGGGGGGTGTTGGGGGGGAATCGAGGGAAACGTGGTGGGAGGGAGAGCGCCGAGCATCTGGTCTACCAGCGACTCTGCTCAGCATCACTCCTCTCTCTGCCACTGCAGACGCACACTGCAGCCGAGGGTGGACACCGGTTTGACCCAGAACTGGAGCTGGATGTGAGCCGGGCCTCCAGACACCGTCTAGCACGGCTGCGTTCAGTTAGCTGTTACACTGACGTCCCTGTGGCTCCGTACGTGTTTTAAATCTCTGTTTTTAGAAAAATTCTAATACGAGGAGATCTTACCAGATGTTTGGCATCTGGAAAACAAATCCAAGACACTGCCCTCTGCAGAGAGCATTTCTAGTAATGTGACGAAGAACAGGCTTTGTTATTATGACTCTTGGATGAGTGGAGACTTGAGGACGACTGTGTGCATCGGACTCTGAACGTCACTGTTCATTTCCCATTTCCAACAAACATGCGATTCAATTCTTTTAAACTTTTTCAACACCAGAGTCGGTTCTAGATGTGACTGTCTGTTTTCTCGAACAGTGCTGGTGCACGTTACAGTTTTCTTTCTGAAACTGTAAAAGTGACCTGTAGTAATTGAGCCTGCCTCTGGACTCCATTTGTATTATTATAGTGCAGTCAAGGGCTTAGTATGAGACCCCCCCAATCTTAATGCATCAAATCAAAGTGCCGCAGATCGAGGAGCAAAGGGAAACAGCGCCCTCTAAAGCCTCCCCCCGTCCTTTCTCCTCTCAATGAGCGAGTGAAGCGTTCAAACACAATCTATTAAGTTCACAAACGTCACTTAAACTGACTTAATGTGGAGAGATCGATCGTAAACTTCTTTTTCTACACAATCTCACAGACGTTACAAGGTGGGGAACTAAAAACAGGTTTAAAGAAATGACAAAAAGTGAAGACCAAACACTTGGATAGTCCCCTGGTGGCTGGAAGCAGTATAGATGATAAAAAAGAAAAAGAATAATCAGATGTTTGTGACTCACCTTGCTGATGATTATGCTCCTCTTCCTCCTCTTCGTCCTCTTGCTCATCTTCCTCTCCCTCGTCCTCCTGCTCCTCCTCATCATCACCATCATCCACTTCCTCCTCCTCGTCATCCATCCCTTCCTCCTCCTCCTCTTCCTCCTCCTCCTCCGCCCGCTCCCCTCCTACTGTCGTATCCGCCCTCTCCACCTCTACCTCCTCATCTTCTTCCTCCTCCTCCTCATCGCCCTGCTCCTCGTTGTCCTCTGAGAACTCATCCTCCACCTCCTCCTCATCTCCCTCTCTCTCCCCATCCTCTTCCTCCTCGTCATCCTCTGCTACCTCCCGTTGCTCCTTCCCCACCTCCCC
The DNA here is from genome assembly GCF_024713975.1 of Paralichthys olivaceus. Lineage (NCBI taxonomy): Eukaryota > Metazoa > Chordata > Actinopteri > Pleuronectiformes > Paralichthyidae > Paralichthys > Paralichthys olivaceus. The sequence goes on from NC_091111.1 coordinate 19,368,280, forward strand.
TGCCTCTATGGCTTCGTTCTCGTAGCTGGTGTAGACGCTGGCTTCCTCCTCCTCCTCCTCCTCCTCGCCTGGGCAGGAGGTGAGAAAGGGCCTCCTCTTGGCAGCCGGCTCCAGCGGCTGTTTTTCCAGAGCCTTCCTCTTCTTGGCCAGCGGGCAGCCGTAGACACTGAGGCGAGACAGAGGGCGCATACATGATCAGCGGCCATCTTTGTTCTCATATCCACTAGTGATCATTTGCGTGATTTTATCTTTAACTCCAGTGGCCCAGAGCTTTGCCTCCCACTGCTAACTGCAGCTGATTCTCAGGTCAAATAAGTCTGGAGAACTGAGCCAACTCTGGCAGACACATGCGGGCCAGAGCTGGCTAACACTGAATACAGCGCAGCCAGAAACCCACCGACATTCAGATGAGAGCTCCGCTTGGCTGGCTGGCTTGGTCATGTTTGATTTTTGGCCTTTCAGAATTATTGGTTTTTTAGACAAAAGGTCACAGCTGGACTGATAAAAGTTGAGCTCCACATCTGTTCGATGGAAGAGATCACAAATATTATTCTGCTATCAACACAACCCAGATTGTCTAATTATGATCATTCGACTGTGAAATTGTCTATATACGCTATATATGTTGTGTGTTACACAGTTTTACACTATTTTAGATGTTTATCCAAGAAATGAGTGAATATTGTTCTGTAATGTTCTCAAGCAACTTCAGAGCAATTCATGAAATTGTTCCAGAGAGAACAACATGAGTTCCAATGTGAATATTAAAGATTGCATTAAGTCTAAAGGTCTTTTCAGTAGATATATAAAAGACATATTTTGATTATTTCCACCTTGACACCACAGTAAACAAACGTATTAAAAGAAATGATTCAAACAGTCAGGGTTTGTGATGTCACAAGCCGAAGAAACCAATCCTATCAACATGTGGGTGGAGCTCAGTAGCTGGAAAAGGCTCTTTGACCACGGGTGGCGCTGTAAGGGGGGGGGGGGGTTTACTGGAGTGGGACTTGAATGATATAACTCAGTATATCGAGAAATCGATGTATTTTACTGTTGTGCTTGTCCTCGAACAACTTAACAGCAATTCTACCAATGTCACATTTGAAATTGTCCCAAAGAGAAAAACACGAGTCCCAGTATAAATATTAAAGAGTCACAGCGGGACGTCTTGTTCCCTTGAAGCTGCAAAGATCGCATTAAGGCTGAAGGTCTTTTATACGAGAAAAAAAAATGTCACAAAAATGTTGCTATAAATTATTTACGTCCACTGCTGTGCACATTTCCTCCATCGTTTCAATGAAGTTGAAAGTGCGTCCCTGATTTAAGCCATTTTACTTGTCAGTGGAAGAAGGGATGGAGCAGCACAGACCCATTGATATTTGGATGAATCCAGACTAGAGACATTAAATCCACAGGAGACTGGAGGCTGTGGTAAACCAACAGCTGTCTGAGTTTTTAATCATGTAAATAGTAAAGCTATGTGCTGGGAGCATCGGTGCCAGCAAGAAAAACACAATCTGGGTGAGTTCTCACAGAGACAATGGAGCAATCAGCCAACGCTTTTTACAACATGATGCCACGAAGTTATTACCTCTGCTGAGGACGTTCGTCAGAAAGAAAACACAAAACATACGGAACCTATTTTCATGAGGTGTGGGTCAGAGGAGAACTCTTTAGACTTTAGTGGGAATCTTTTTTAAATTTTCTTTAACATTTTTTTTTTTCTAATTATTTCTTATAGAATAATTCAGGATATTGATTTAAAAATTCGGTGCAGATACAAATAAAAATCTGGATTAAATATTCTTTCATAAGTAGAGGGATGCACTTTATTCAGTGCTCTTGTGTTTTTGGCTGAAACATTGAAACATCACATTGTGTGACATTTGTGCTGCGACGAGAGGTCACTGTTTTGGGCCCACAATTAAAACCAAAAGGATTATTGTTAATATAATAAATATCTAATAAATCACAAAACAGTAAAAAATACGAGTCCATATAATTCATTTGACTCAGTTGTTTCTATCAACATGAAAACATATGAAGGTTTTAAAGATAAGACAACAGAGAGAACTGGTCTGAGTTTCACGTCATTCTTATATAGAGACGTTTTCTAGTTCCAAGAGAAACGCAGAGAATAGTTTAAGAGTCGACTGTCAGGAGGCAACATCATTATCACGAAGGTCGGCTCTGTGGGTGAGGTCAGAGGTCAAAGTGCTTGTGGTTCACATGTTGAGACGCTGAAGAGGATTTTCTTTTTCACTCTCACTGAGGAGGAGAATCAGCTGCTGACAAAAAAAACCCAAAGCCTATTCAACCGGGGCCTCAATTACGCAAATCCCATAATAGTCATTAACTGTTGGCAAAATTCTGCTTTAATTGCTCCAAAACAGCAAGCACAATTATACACGGCTTTAATGTGGATTTTACGAAATCAATTAGTCCATTTCCATATGAAAGCGCTTGTTTTGTGCTTGAGGATGAATTGGAGGAGGTGACGCTGCTTTTCAGACTAAAACCAAACCTGCAGATTAAAGCATGACAACCATTCAACTTCAACTTGTTCTTTTATCAATCAACAAACAAAAGCCACAAAAATACACCTCCCCTTTAAACGTCGTTATCGCTTTAATACGATGATATTAATTAGCTCTTTGTCACAGTGTGCGAGTTTGAAAGCATTTAGCTTTGGGGCAAAACCTCCAATCTGACGCACATGTTAAAGTACGGAACTCTTTGCCATCACTGCAGGAATTACACAGCATGGTGTAGTTGACCGTCATCGGCACATTCACAGGAGCCGAGGCTGCGCCCCGACAAAAAGTCACCCACGTAGAATGACAATAACAGAGGACCCAGGATTAACCCCTGTGGAACTCCAAAGTCACTCTTCTCACGTCACTGAAATAATATAAAAAAATCTTTCACCATATTTTCCACAAGTTCAGCTCCACCTAACTGACTGGACAATAAATCAAACGTCCAGCACTCTACATCAAATCATTTGTATTATCATCATATTTTCATATTAATAATAAAAAAGTAAATTCAATGAGAACGTCTCTGCTTCAGATTTATTCATGCAGCGTTTTCCCCTTCGTTCATCATTGTCTTCTGTGTTTCAGTGTTTCTCCATAAAAAGATCTATATTCAATTCCCTTTAATCTAATTAAGGCATTATTACATTAATATCGTTGATGTTTGCCGAAAACCTGATATGTCAGAAATGCCAACAGAGCTTTGTTTGAAGAGAAATCCAGATTAAATCCATTTCATTCACCACACAGCACTGCAGCAGTATTCCTTGCCGATAACACACACACACACACACACACAGAAACACCCACATACACATTCACCTCAAATGATCCCCCCAGTTTTACCCAATAGGCTGTCAGACTGCCAGCTTGCCTGTGAGTGTGTGTGTGTGTGTGTGTGTGTGCGAGAGAGAGAGAGAGAGTGACCTCAGCCACCTTGCTGTCTCCCGCCAATTAAAATTCCGGTAGTAATTAAAGCAGATCAGAAACGAGGGAACGCTGCAGACAAGGGCGAGAGACTATGCATGGTAATTATGTGCAGGGGGGGGGGTGTGTTCTATCATCACATTTTCTCTTGAGCTGATCTGCTGCAGTTTGATTTGATGCATGAACATTGATAACAGTCGATCAATAGTTTATCAATATGAAGATCAACTGATACAGAATGAACAGGACACGTTTCTGTCTGCAGACCTTCAGGAGGGGTTTGGTAGATTTCTTTTTTAAGACGACCACCATGCTTCTGCAGTGTTGCATTATGGGATGTTTGTAGCATTAATATTGCTCGGCTAGCGAGTCACTTTGAGTCCATTGATATAAAACTGTTTAGTTAGCCAACCATTAGCCACAAGAGTTTTATTTTGAAGGCTTGTGGACATTATTTATCGACGAGGACATGAAAACCTGATTTACAGTCAGGTATTAAAATCCTCCGTGATGTTTATAAAGTGTAGTAACTTGTGATCAGCTCTGAAGCGTCAGTGCTGTTGCTACGGTCACTGACAGTTTAATATAACTTGCTCTGTTTGAGGCCAAACACTCGTCAGGAATCGTTCCTGAGAAAGTGTTAAAACCATAACGACCACAGAAGTGAGACAAAACTGAATCTAGGTAAATATCCACTTCTTTGTTGATGGACGTTGGTGGAATCACTCGTTTTGATTCGACAGGTTGTTTACAAAGACAAACATTTTAATTCGAACACTTTTTTAACGTTTGTACTTTGTGACAATGAAGAATGTGAAGAAGACGACGGAAATAGCTTCGTGATAATTACATCTAGATATATGAGGTTAGGTAGGATCATCGCTCCCGGCAACGGCATGTGCCAACATTCATCGCCATGGCAATGCTTTTTTTACTAGCAGAGGGGTGGATATATATGTATAACCATATATATGAATATATATATATATATATATATATATATATATATGGATATATCTGCGACACTGGATGGTGGCAGCGATACAAGAAGGAGGGGGGGGGGGGGGTAATGTGGGCGAACACATCAATGTTCACATCCTATACTAGCGGTTGCCATGGGAGACAGGCTGCATCCCTCCTGGTCCTCATACTGCAGCATCCACTCGGTGCTGTCGCCATGGTGACATCCTCCAGAGAGAGAGAGAGAGACAGAGAAGAGAGAGAGAGGGAGATGTAAAGCGAAGGAGAGAAAGACAAAGAAAGGTAGGGGAGGAAGAAAGAAAGGAGGGCGTAGGGGGATGGGGGGGGCAGAGGGAGAGACTTTAATCCTCCCCCATCAAACCCCCCATCTCCAAACGCATTCATTGGCGTTGACGGCAGCACTGAGCCGTGGTGTGGAGGAATGTTGTGATTGGCTTTCAGGAGTAAAACGAGATACAAAGATAAAGTTACGATACTTTTCTTATTGTCAACAAATCCCACGAAAAAGATGAAGAATCTGAATTTCCAAAAATGGATTCAAACTGCGTGTGTGTGTGAACGAGGGATTACCAGGCCAATTTAAAGAGGGAATAAAAATAAGGTCATAATAAAGTTGTAATATTGTGAGAATTAAATCATAATATTATGACAATAGTTGAAATAATTAATTAATTATTTAAGAGGATAAATTCATAATTAAATGAGAATAAAGTTATAATATTACAAGAATAAAGTTGTACCATCATTAAAATAATGTAAATGAAGATGTAATATTAACGGAACCTGCGTTGTTCTCAACAACTGGAAACCTCTTGTGTGTAAAAACTATTTTGCTTTTCTCAAAACGGGAGCTTGTAAATTCAAATGTGGAAACTTTGAGTTTAGCCATTCGTCTGCTGTTCACTTGCAGGTTAGCTGAGAAAGTGGCTCGCTGGAAGTTTACGCCCCTGGAGCCACGCTGGAGTTTTCTGTCAACATTTGAAGCCAAATAAATAATCACAGCAGTCGTTTGAATATGGATTTTTTTCCCCACACACTCTTTCCTCCAAGCCGATGTTGAAAACAGAGAAACCGACAGCAGCGGCGTATTTTGAAGGAGTATTTTGAAGGAGTATATTCGTCAGTGTTAACAAAGCCAGACTGACAGTTCTCACATTACCATGAATGCAAAGTTGGGCTAAACACATTCTGGACCTCTCTGTACTTGAAGCAACGAGGATGAAACCAGAATCCATCGTTTCATCCGACTCTGGGGAAGACGCTTATGAAATGTTAAATTAAATTCTCACCAAAGGTTTTTTTCGGATATGGTTGACTCATGTGGAGTCAGGGGGGACTTCCCAACCTATAAAGTCTTATTAGCATTCAGCGGAAAGACAGAAAAATAAATAACAAGAAGAAATCAGACAGGAGACAAATTAGCAAAAGCTGTGTGCTCCCTCGTCGCTGTGTCTTTGTAAAAAAAATCAGACGTTTGAGTGTCGTGTGATCAGCTGATGATTAACTGATTAAGAAATTCATTCATTCTCCAGAGAGAAACCATCACACAGTCTACCTCTCTCTCTCTCTCTCTCTCTCTCTCTCTCTCTCTCTCTCTCTCTCTCTCTCTCTATCTGTCACTTTTCTTTCATAGCAGGTTCAAGTTAATATGTTAATAAACACAAAGTCCTTAATGAGGGAACAGCCACTCAATGTGAGATGAACGTGACTGTTTTTTAATTTCAGGTGAAAACATGAATTCTGATGTGAAACAATCATATTTTTTTATTTTTTTTTATTATTTAGTATTTTCTGACTGTTGGTTTTACAGGTTTACGAGTTTTTGGTTGTTGAGCGGAGCTGGATTTTCTCATCAACAAATGTGGATCCAGGTTTTCTTTTACTGTTTTAAACTTGTTTTATTTATTTTCTTATTTCCATTGTTATTTCTAATAGAAATAATATAATATATAATAGGTATTATATTAAAAATAATATAATAGGTACCAATTCCTGCATTTATTTTGTAAACACTTAATATTTTATTTTCACTAATAATAAAATGTATACTTTTATTTTTATCCTCAGTTATATTTTTAGACTCATACTTTCTAGTTTTACTGTCTGCACTTTTTAAGCTATTGCGTAATCTGGAGAAAACTGGCACAATAATTTTTTTATGGGTAAATACATTTTTAAATTATCTTATCTTATCTTATCTTATCTTATCTTATCATGCTCCGCTCATCATTTTACACAAAATTCCATGGAAATCAGCTGATTAGTTTTTGCATAATTCTGTTAACTAACTAACAAATACAGAAAAAACAAATGAAATATCAAATGAAATGTTCCTGAGCCCTTTGTGATAATCCTGATGACAGAGCAGTGAAGTAATCACATGTGAAAACAGGGTGAGAGGGTTTTAAAACCAAATCAAAATCAAATCTCGTTCCTTTCTCTCCCACAATCGTAACGTTTCCATCGGATCATTTATGAGAAAGTGTGATTTTTTTGTTTCTTGTGGATGTTTGAGCTCTTATTTCAGAGTTTGGCTCTCCTCACGCCTGACGCTGAATTTTCCCAGGGAAGCTCTGTGCCCTTCGCAGCAACATCAGTCTGCTCTGCCAGTGATTCGCCATCCTGCCCCTTCTCATTATCTCTCCGTTACCTCGGGCGTCAAACCACCGCTGTCCTGAGCCGTGCAACCTCTTCATGCCAGCCTCCCACACACACACACACACAATCCTCTACAGTGAAAACAATACCATGGAGATATTTCTAAATAACCTCAAAACATCTCAACAAGTGCTTTGATTTCATAATGGATGTTTAAATGGTTGTTTTTTTCTACCTAAAAAATGAAAACTACTTTATTTCCTCCTCCACAGCCTCATATTCAGCCTTCAACTGTTATTTTCTTTGAGTAAAACCCTCTGTGGTTCACTTCTGCTTCAACGCTGCCATACTACACTTGTTTTGATATATATTATAACTGTTTTATACAAATTTAATGAGTTTCAACCAGGACTTGTGCAGAAAAATGCAATGTTATGTTGGTCTACATTGTTCTGCTCTGGAGCAACGTGTTTACATCAACAGCAAATGCAGCCATCGTACGTTTTGTTCTGGAAGAATAAATACGACTTTTAAGGTTCCTATTTCTTGCAGCTTATCCACAATAACTTTTCCTGCAGAGAATAAAGACGTTAAAACAACAGTGACTCATCGAGGGGTCACATTGTGCAGCGGCCCCCTCAGAGTTTGTTGGTAATTCACAGTTTCAGCGTCTCCTGAAGCGACAGAGATCTGAGGCAGGAACCATCCGTCCTGCCGCCTGAAGGGCTGCACGGCTGCGGAGTGGACGGCCATCGTTCAGTGTGACCCGGGGACTTCACAGCCCCGCGCTCAGCCTGATTGGTTTCTCTATCTGCGGCCCTGTGACAGAACGCCGGAGTGACTGACCGGAGGCAACGAGCTGCCGATTGAGGAGGTTTGAAACCAGCTTGTTTATCATCACTACACTTTGGTTTCGGAGATGTTGAGTGAGACGTCTGAGACCTGCACGCTGGACTGCAGCCGACTGAACTCCTTCATGAACTACAGGTTTTACAGCCAGCAAGAAAATGTTGTTGAATTATCAAAGGGGTTTTTAAATTGTTTTAGTTTTTATTTCATTCGTATTGTATTTATTGTGAAATGTTTTTCTCTGATGCTGTTTCAGACATTTTAAGTTGTTAATTTATAAATTTTAACCTGTAAAGATTTAAATTAAATTGAGTTTATAAGAAACTCAGTAAGGCAACGAAATCCAGGGTTGTTGTTTTTCAAAATAAAAGTTGCTGAAATAAATGCAAAGATCTGGAAATAGGAAATTTTAAATTAAAAATTTTCACAGAATTTTACTTTATATAAAATATGCTTCAGCTATTAAAACAACTTTTTTCTAAAACCTAAGAATTTTGCAAGCAACCATGTCCAACTTAAAACATCCTCAGCCCCCGTCACTTTTTCTCATCGTGCTAAATCTTCTCTCGGTACAAAGGGTAACAGAGTAAATGGTTAAAAAACCTTTTTAAACTTTACCCAGTTCTTTTCTTCAGACTTTTAGAATTGTTTTAAATAAATTGAATTGTGATGTTTGAACACCAAGAGCATTTCGTACCTGCGGTGTCGGGCGTACTTGCCGCTGACGTGTCCGCTGCCATCACAGCCGGGGGTGGGACAGCTGAGGAGGGAAGAACACAAAGTATGAACATGATGCACATGATAAATGACCAACCACACGCCTCAGACACAGGAACGGAGCCACAGACTGAAACTGTCTCTGACGCTTGTTTGTCTCTGTCATTGTTTCCTGTTTTTATTCTGCTTCTATCGATTTATGTTAACTTTTCATCTTAGTGTTCATTATATCTTTTTCTTCTTGTTTTGTCTGTTGTCGTTTTTTACGTCTCTTTGTGGGAATTGTTTGTCTCTTTTAGTTGTTTTGTGTCTTTTCACCGACTCCTAAGACTTTTTAAACAAATATTAACTTCATATAGAGGCTCTGGCCGAAGGGCTGGTCTAATAATCCACTGTTGGCACTTTATAAATAAATAGAATAAAACCAGATTGACCCAACCCTGAGCCTCGTCTCATTCAGCCCGTTCTTTCTGTCTGAACTTTTTTTTTCGTATCGTGGCTGCAGTCAACAGCAGAACTCTCCAGAGCTCTGAGTCACACTACTGCAGCTTTCAGGCCGCTCTGACCTGAAGACACTCAGACCGCCAGCCAACGCACACCGCTTGGCTTCAGGGACTCCACACCCACGACCTCTGACCCCACGCTGCCGAGCTCCACCCACCCTCCACCCAACAGCACCTGATTTATTCTTGCTCTCACTGCAGGATAAAAATGGAGCCGCACGAAGACGGAGGTGAAGGTTTACCATCACGAGTGCAGAGAGGAGGAGGAGGAGGAGGAGGAGAGCAAAGAGGAGGAGGAGGCAGGAGGAGGAAGGAGAGGAAGAAGATGAGAAAGTGGAGGAAGGTAAAGGAGGAAGAGGATCAAGAAAGAAAGGCTAAAGGCAAGGAAAATGTAGGAAAGGGGAGACAGAAGAAGATTAGGAGAAAGACAAGACGGAAAATGAGAAAGAGTTGGAGGATGAAGAGAAGGAGAAAGAGGAGATATAGAAGCAGCGTGAGAAAATGAAGTGAAAGAAGGGGAGGAACAAAATACACTCAAAAGAGGCTGAATAAGAGGAAAAGGAAGAAGGAAGGGGATGAAATAGATGAAGGAAATGAGAAAGAGGAGGAAGGTAAAAGAGGAAGAAGATCAAGAAAGAAAGGCTCACAGCAAAGAAAATGAGGAGAAGTGAGAAGCAGGGGAAGGGGGGGAGGAGGAGGAGGAGGGAGACAAAAATGAAAATGATAAAGAGGTGGAGGAAGAAGAGAAGGAGAAGGAGAAAATATAGAAGCAGCTTGAAGAAATGAGGAAGAGGAAGAAGAGAAGGAAGAGGATCGAAAAAGAACGAATAATGGTGAGGAAAATTGTGCAAAAGTGAGAAGCAGGGAAGGAGAATCAGGAGGAGGAAGGCGAGGAGGTGAATTACAAAGAGTTGGAGCAGGAAGAGGAGGAGAAGAAGATATAGAAGCAGCGTGAGGAAATGAGATGGAAGAAAAAAATATATAGTCGAAAAGAGGCTGAAGAAGAGAAGAGGAAGAACAGGACGAAGAGGAGCAGGAGAGAAATGGATGAGTGGTCAGTGGCGAAAAAAGGGAGGAAGAGGAGGAGAGGTTTTGTTCAAGGTGAGGAAGCTCATCAATTAGTGTTGCCTTATTGATTCCAGCTTGTGTGTGTGTGTGTGTGTGTGTGTGTGCATCTTCACTTCCACGGTACAATGTCAAACACAGTCTCCAGTCATGATAAAATTCCCACAATGCATCACACCCCGTGTCAAGCCTTAAAATCACCCTCAAACAAAATATGAAATATTTCACTTGTTTGCAAAGAATCTGAATATATTATTTATTTATTATATGTATTTCGTTTTTTTAATAAGAGAAAGATTTTGAATTATTTAAAATATATAAATTATTATTTAAAGATTTATAGTTGGTGATGGCTCCATGGAAATAAATTGATTATTAATATTAATATTATTATAAATGCTGGTTACAGTCCTGTAGGATTATACTTTAAGATAAAATAGTTTCCCAACAAACATATCATCTACTCCTGCCTGACGGATACGTGATGAAAACACTAACAACATCTCAGAGACGTTATTTTTAAAGATTTGTGTCCCCGCTGGTTCGGAGCTGAGAGCCACAGACAGGAAAGAGAAATCCAAAAGTATTTAGAGACGACTAAAGCTGCTGGTTTTGATCTTTTCATGGGATTTGCTGACAGCAACAAAAACACAGAACATCAACCAACTCGTGTTCTGTGATTTAGGAGCACTCTGGTTTTTAATCAGCATCTTCTAGACACCACCTTCCACCAGCGAGCAGGACCGCAGAGACATCAAGTCGAGGTGGGACTGTTGACCTGCAGCGTTATCGAGCAGCAGTCAGGAAGGTAAACAGCACACTGGGATGTGGATCAGGAATTGTCCCGATCCAGCGACACACAAAGGTCAAAGTGTCGACAAAAACATTAGGACTCATCCTCGAGTAAATTACATGAGGCTCATTAGTCGTGCTCATTAGTCAGCCTGGCTGGCAGGACGGATTCATTCACCATCAACCCGGAGATAAAGTTAAAATTCCGAGCTGTGAAGCTGCAGCTCTGACTCCCACCGATGTGATGGGTTTATTTAGCAATTCAAATCAAGTCATGGACGACTTTTAACATCACAGCCACATGTTTTTTTTAACCCAAATCTGCCACATCACACCACAATCGCAAATTAATTTGTACATGTTAATCCCTGAAGATTAGTCGGATTAGTCAGTGACTGTGATGAAATAAATAAAAGTGATGGAAAATATTCAGAGATTCCTCACGACTTAATGAGAGTATCACAGCACTCACACCAAGAGTCATATCTGTCATTAACGTCGACCTCAAAGATTCTCGGTCCACGTCGGTGCACAGCTCTTGGCTTCAGATTTAAATTCAGGGAGATTCTTTTTGCTCCTGCGCTCGAGGCTCACGCGGCGCAGACGGGACATGTTGTTTACAGTAAAGTGCTGACCTGGATCAAACTGGGTTCAAACATAATCTGCTGCACGCACCAATATTTGTCAGTTTTACTAAATGAGATTAAGTGAAGCAGAAACGTTCCCCTTCACACACACACACACACACAGGTAGCAGTGATATCACACACTGTCTCCTGTTAACGTCAAAACGAAATGATAAAATCTGCTCATGTAAAACAAAACGGGGTCACACGTGAACATGACTCCTGTTGTTTCTCACGATGTCCTGATTCTCACCCAGAATTTGAGTTTTTTGAATTCATCGCCTGAAAAACCCGGTTGCAGCCTCCAAACTGTTGCAGAATTCACTGTTTCCGTGGTTTCAAAGTTCACGTTCATAAATACGTTAGTAATTACGTAGGTTTACTGGGTGCGGCACGGTGGGTCAGTGGTTAGCAGCAAGAAGTTTCAGGGTTCAAACTGGCGGCGGACCAGGGCCCTTCAGTGTCCCAAGACATGCAGTTTAGGTTGATTTGAAACGAACCTGTCCGTGGTTATGAATGAGTGTTTGTCTCTAAATCTTTGTATCCAGGGCGTGTGGACAGTTTAGAATCCATTCTAAATTAGACGTAGCCTTTTTACTCCTTAACGAGACGCTGTTGAGGAGAAGTGACTCAGCATCATTTCCTATTTGATGCCTCAATGCACCAAAATGCAAAAATAGTAGTTGAATACAACGATGAGTGGGGGTCAGTGGAGGTTCACCCACCTGAATAACTCCTGTGTCACCGCCTCCACAGCAGCTGCAGGCAGACGGAACAAAAAGGTTAGCATGACGATAACTTCCGTCCTCAGCCGAGACGAGTTAACACGTGTTCTGGGTACGATGATCGCAGTTAAATACTGACATGCTTCAGTTTAGCAAAAGGTTCAGGACTGTACACACATGGAACAACAGACACTGCGCTAACCATACAGTTAGCACAAGTTAAGCTAGCTTACAGTGAACAACAATCAGAGTGAAGAACATACTCGTACCTCGAACTCCTTTGGATCGTGTTCGATGGCGTTTTTCTGCAGCATTCGGCTCCATCTGGAAAACACAAATCAACCCGCGGCTGAATGGAACGTTTTTGTTCACAACATAAAGCCGTGTCAACTTTATACCACTTAGCAACAGACTAGCTCGCACCTAGCAACCGTTTTGAACAACTTTCCAACTAACTACAGAAACCAACCAGCTGCCACTTAGCAACTGATCTGAATAACGAAATACCGCTCAGCAACCACCTGCTGTGAAAAAGTCATTTTCCTGAAAGTCAGATAATTATCACAACCCGCAACCACACTGGACAACGAGCCGCCACTTAGCAACCACTTAAAACAGCTCATGAATCATGAAGGCTAACGCCATAAAGCTAGGGCGCAGCAAACGACCATTCACCAGGTCGAGCTGCACCCAGACAGTTTGAAAGACGTAGCGAACGTGAATGAATGGGATTTATGCAAAAAGAGTGATTGTGGCCCCTGTGGTGACGGTGTACCTGGTCGGAGCTCAGCGGGGAACCACCTCAATCTGTTTCTGGTCTGGAAGCTGAAGAGTCTTTGCGGCGAACACAGTTTCAGACGTCGTCTTCCAAAGTCATGATCTGCAGAAACAAAGCGTGTTGGGATCAAACCTCTCATCAGTTCGTTGTGTGTCATTCTAACGACATGCACACACTCAGGAGCCCCCCCCCCCCACACACACACACGTGTTTTTACTGATATTTACAAACGTGACATTTAATTCATTCTGTCAATTAGGTTCCTCCAGAGAGGTGTCACAGTTTAAACCAACAACACGACCTGAGAATGAAGCTGAGTGATTCCAACGCTGGTCACATAAATTCTTCACAGCATTTCTCATTCCGCTGGAAGAATACGTCCATTCATAGACCTTGTTCTGAACTTTGCTTTATTTTGAAGGGGGGAGAGAGTTAAAGCGCACTAACAAAGCACAAGTACCATGAGTATTCTTGTAGTATTATTATTAGTATTACTTCTACTCTTTCTCATTGGACGCATTCGATCCCAGAGCTGATTAAACACTGATTAAATATTCAGCAGTTTGAATCATCTCAGTTTCAGATTCACTTTCGTTAACACTTAAGTTTTGATGCCAACTGTCATGACGAAGTCTTATGAGCTTCCTCGGGTTCTGATTCGTTCCTCTGCCTGATTTCTTCTCCATAGCAACAGCAGCTGAAGGTCATCATGGGTATTGAAGTATTTAAAAATCTGATACAAACTTAGTATTGGTAATTTCTCCAGGAGATGTTGAGGATTATTAACAATATTAGGAACAAAGAAAATTAAATACGCTCAGAGAAAATTAAATTCACGGCCGTGATGCAGTGAATCTGGAGCCACTGCTCTTACATGTGATTTATGTTGTATATGATGCAAATCTACCGAAACACAACTTCCAAACAAAACATTTTTTTCACTCTCTCCAAACTGTAAATAACACTCAGCTCTCCCTTTGAGCCGAAACAATCACAACCAAACTCCGTGGGATCTCGCTGTGAGCGTCTCAACACAGACGGCAACATGAAAGCCAGTAGGACAACAGTGAAACAACAGTTTGATGATGAAGATGTGAACGCAGCGGCTCTGCGTGCTCCTCTCTGCTCGGCTGCAGTGCAGCTCAGGGGGTTTGCGGCGTTAATATAAATGTAAATTCTGGACAGCCTCGCCTGAACTCTCGGCCGACTCCCATTATGTTTCCACAGCCTACCGAGGCCGGGTGCATCTGAGGCCGCCACTCCACCGAGCGTGCTCCAACGCACCCTACTTCAAACAGTCTCCCCTCCCTCAGCCGAGAAAAAAACCCTCCGCCTCCCTGGAAACTATACGAGTGAGTGGGCTGAGAATGTGTGCTGCAGTGTGTACATGTATGTGTGTGTGTGTGTGTGCTGCAGTGTGTACATGTATGTGTGTGTGTGTGTGCTGCAGTGTGTACGTATGTGAGTGTGTGTGTTCCATAGGCTGTGTCCTTGCTCTGCCTCTGCGTGCCTGAGTGTGTGTCTGCTGTGTTTCCATCTCTGTGAGGACCACTTTCAGTGTGAGGACATATTGGATCGTCACTCACAGTGAGGACGGGACCTTGTGTGCAGCGAGGACGAATGAGGACAATTTGGGGAAATTAGGATTTTTTTTCTTTTTTTAAATTCAAGACATCTATGGAAAATGAGACGTTACTTTGAAGAAAGTCGAAGAGGTCATGGTCTTTTTGCAAAATTATATTCTTTTGGACAGCGGAGACATTTTGAGGAAATGCAGGCGTGTGCGTGGATATTTTTATAATTATAGGAAGATATTTAAGAAATCAGAATGTATTTGAAAAATGAATAATTTGAGCGTGGGGACATTCAAATGAGAACTTTTGAAAATATTCATTCCTTTGAAAAGATGAAAATTTGGTTTCAGAGCTCAGGAATGTTTCAGGTAATTGAAAACTGTGCTGGTTTTTCAAACTTTTTATCCAGAAGAACTTGATGTTCTAATTTTAATGTTATAAAAGCAAATCTGTATCTTTAAAGCAAAATTAAAAAACCACAGCGTCCTATATGGCTGGATTAGCGCTGTGTGAAGAAGAGCTTCCTGCTGTTTAGTATTCAGCCCGACACTTTGTCTGTCTGGTACAATATGATGCAGAGCTCTCTATACTGAGCCACACACACACACACACACACAGACTAACAGAGCAGCAGACGTTCACCCCCTGAGCTCCAGAAATGTACACTCTGTACCTGTGTCACTTCAACAGATCTTCAGCAGGCTGCTGCGCCCCCTGTAGGTCAAAGCCAACACGGCACCTCACAGGAATGACACGAGAGAGAATCATTCTTCTCTAACTGATCATTAGATTAACGTGAATGTACGAAGAGAGACTGTGTGTTTGAATGCACCTCCGTGTTTTAAAGTCAGCTTCACTCATGTTCAGGTAAGTTTCAGCCGGGCCAGGTAACAGAGCCTGAAGCAGTGGTACTGTTGCTATGGTTACATGTTCTTTAATAAGCCTGGAAGGTACAGGACAGATCAGATTCTCTTTTTCTTAATTCATGCTAACTGTCCATTCTGGTGTTCATACACAGACACACAAAGAAAACGAGTCTGACTGTTCCAGCCAATCACCAACAGAGGGCGTTCCAAAAGTGAAGCCATAGAGGAAGTGACTAAAACTTGTCATCTCTCTCTGACCAGCAGGGGGCGATGCCACAGGTAGTTTGACTCTACTTCTCACTTGGGGGGAGGATAACACAGTGTGACTGACAGATAGTATCGTCCGATGGGTGCAGGTTGCAGGTGTGGGTGGGCGTGTCCTCCTGCAAAACAGCAGCACAGACACTACTGGATGACGTCATGTTGAGTCGACACAAGTTGTTTCATCAGCAAAACTTCCTTCAAATTAAATGATTTATTTTGTCGGAGATTAGGGAATCTTGATCACCATGGTTACCTTGATAACCACGTGGTTAACGACAGGAAACGACTGCCGGTCATGTTGAAAAGAAACAAACTCTGACTGTCGTATGAAACAAGAAGCTAATAGCGGTCAGACATTTTGTTAACCCGTCCGTCCACACTGACCTCGTCTCTGCTCTTTGGCTCCTGACGGACAAAAGTAATCATTTCTACAGTCGACAGAGGCCGTGTGGTTTTGTGGCATTTCCTGAAACGACTGATGCTCTCACAGCGAGTGGCAACATCCAGGACACAACATCTGCACAGAGGTGCTTTCATAAAAGAGACGTGAAGAGCTGCCGCAGCGATGGCATCGTGTTTACGCTTTGAACCAACGACACAGATATAACTCACAGCAAATTAAGAAAAACACGCTGTGAAAAAATTTACTTTACATCTGGAGACACAGGGAAAAATGACCCAACAACACAAGGACACATAAACACAACACTCACAGGCAAATGTTTGTGAGCCCAAACAAGACACACACACACACACACACACACACACACACACAGCAGCCAGGTGAGGTGTGTGTTTGAGTCAGAGCCAGACAGCAGCTCAGTGTATTATTACAGCGGAGGATTTTTATCAAACCGAACAAACAGAAACATCTGGTGTGTGTGATGTGAGACAGCAGCACAAACCAAACAACACAACTGACACACACACACACACACACACACACACACACACACACACACACACACAGTGTCAGTCTGCACATCAACACCACATTGGTGTTATTCTGGACGTATAAAGTTCAACATAGCTAACACACGTCTCATGGTTCTAGAGTAATATATAGTTTCAACACTTTTACTTATAATCCAATATTTTTGTACTAATGCAACATTTAAGTAAAGAATTTAAATATTGATCATTTCACCACTGAAAATATCAACACATGTATATGAATATAAATTTAAACTGTCCGACTCTACGACAGACAGAACTGTGACGACTTCAAGAAACAAACAAGTCGTCGGGTTTGAACGGTGAAAAATTCACTGAGACTTATATTAAAGAACGTTCCAAGTTACACACACACACACACACACACACACACACACACACACACACACACCACACACACACACACACACACACACACACACACACAGGTGAACAGGTGCTCATATAAACGCCCCTATCCCATGTGACCTACTTCCTGCCAAATTGATATGATCACAAATAAATAATTTATAACAAACAATACAACAAAATTAAAAACCCATTACAACTTGTTTCACAACCAAAATAATAACAATACTCTTCTTATTCGTGGCTCCTACATGGACCTTTAATTTGACGGTGACACACTGGAGCACAAACTGTTCTGCAGCAGCTCAGCTCCCCCCCCCTCCCCCCCTCCCTCCCTCCCTCCCTCCCTCCCGTACAACAGCACCACTCCTGGTTTCCATGGAGACTGGACTGATCGGGTGATTAGCCGCATCAATTAACCTCTGACCAAACACGGGAGAGCCTGAACAACAGCGGCCGAGTGACCTGCAGGTACGATGGCCACAAAAATGCAGACGTGTGAACGGTTGATAGAACAAACAGGATCGATGGAGTCACACACAAGCACAATCAATCATAATGGAAGCAATGGGAGCTGGTTGTTAGACAGCAGGCTCCAAAAGTACAACACGGATTTGCATGAAAGTTGGTGGACGGATGGGACATGAAGTTTTTTTAGTTCTTTAATAACCAACTCTACAAATTACTTTTCTGTTGGTTTGCTTTTTAAGCAGATGTTTTATTTGCCGAGTGAATCTGGAAAAATAAAAAAAAAATTCAAATGAAAAAACTAATCAAGAATTAAATTTGTTGTTTGGGCTAAAAAAAATAAAATTATTTTGTGATTTCCGTTTTTTCGTCTTGAAGTTGTTACCTGGAGAAATAAACTGACTCTTAAGATTTCCAGTTGTCCTGCAGCTCACAACGAGCCAGTGTGCACTTCATGTTCCCCCTTTAAACCCTGTAAATAAGAGAACATGAAGCAGCCACGCTGCAGATTCCCACACACACCTGCACACGAACACACCACCGGCCTCCTCCTTCCCCTGACACTCGTCGACCGGGTCTGTGGTGTCACGTCAGCACTTCAGAGGAGATGAAGTCCTCCTCAGCCCTCAGACTTCCCTCTGTCAGACAACATTAGCTTCATACCAGGAGCTCCTCTAACGACAGTACCTGCACACACTCACTGTTTGAAACGCAGGTGGAAACGTCCGTTACGGTTGATGGAGTAACGGCAGCAGCACAGACGAGTCACCTGGTTGAAGGTCACTCAAAACTTAAAGAGAAGCCAGAGTCAGCGAGGGACTGCTGGTGTCTGTGAGTCATCACTAAACATGTAATATGTCACCTGACGAATCTGAGTCTTTACACGCGTGTCAATGACCTGACTTTCCTGCAGTGACAGTTTGATAATTACGTCTTGATGGAAGTGTGGATTTATTTTTACACATGTGCTACTGAAGCAGCGGTTTGTGAACAGAAATGTGAAATGAACTTTCAGCTGAACACATTCACTGGGACTATTGACAGATGATGAATGTTAATGCTCTATTTCAGACATTTAAGAGAATATTAACTTCAAATAACAATATTCATTTTGACCTTTCTCAGCCCTGAGTGTCTGTTTCCTCTCAGTTAGCCCGAGCTGCCTTAGTTCAGACTCTTCAATGTAGAACCTGAACATCAGGTGTGAACGGTTCCTCAGAGCAGCAGAGGTGTTCTGGTTCTGGATCAAACTGACCCATGGTTCTGTTCGTGTACAAAGTGAAAACACTTTGGACTTTTGGACCAGTCACAGGAAGTAGACACGGCATTAAACAATAGAGGAAGAAGAAGAGGAAGCAGCTGCAGTCTTCACCTCCGATGATATAATGTTTGAACCACAAGGACGTTCACTGTAGTACTGTGGAATACTGGAGTACTGTGTAGTACTGTGGAGTACTGTAGTACTGTGGAGTACTGCGCCTGAAGGTGCTGATGTTGCTAGTGATACCACCATGCTGTTACCATGGCAACCAGATGAAGCGCTTTGAAAGACGTACCTACGTCAGAATAAATTCTTTAGTCTCTAAATAACAACGTGAAACTAAAACCGATCAAATGAAACAAATGAAGCTTCAGACTCTCAGAGAGGAAACGTCCTAAAAGACCCAAACCAGTTTAAGAAGTTCAGTTCATAACATGTCGAAACAATCTCCGCCCACACAAACACGCCTGGAAACTCATGTCACATGACCATTCACGTACACAGGTCATGTGATGTAAACAGGAAGTAGATTGTCTACTTCGCAGTTGGTTGCTTGGTTACAGAAAATAGCACCGATCAGCAACAGTGGAGCGACGACGAGGTGGAACCGTGGCGCCGGTGATCGTGGTGCGGAGCCGCAGGATCAAAGTCCCGACGACACATGCGCTCGAGCAATCGCAAATCAGCCTCAGCTGTCAATCATGACGCCTCACCTCGTTTCTTCAGCAAACACAACGTGATCTTGTATCTGCTCGTAGATTACAGTTCACGCTAAGTCTCAACCAAACTGACATTTTTCACAGCGTAATTGTGGATTTGCTCTCGACCTCCCATCATTCACCTCTGCTCGTTGCAGAGAGGGCGGGCAGGCGGGGGTGTGAGTGATTGACAGGTCGGGAGGGTTGGATGTGGTCAGGGTGTGAAGCTTTAATGATCTGTAACAAGCAGCGATCAGAGATCAACAATCGTTACAGCGCTTTGAATTAGAGTGTGTGTGTGTGTGTCTGTGTGTGTGTGTGTGTGTGTGTGTCTGTGTGTGAGAGATTCTGTGGTTAATTTCTCGCTTCTCACTCTGAACAGAAACAGCTGTGAGATCTAAGTAGATTCTGACCGTGGTCTCGTCTACACTGCTGCAGATATTTCACCGTCTATTTTTGAAAACAAATCTCCGTCCACACGACCTTCATTTTACACAACAACAAACAAGCATGCCGGGCCAGCAGGTGGCGATACAGTCTACATCAACGACCCGTCAAACACCAGAGAAGAACGCTTTGCTCAAAGTGATATTATTGGAGGCAGACGTCTGTGAATGTTAACGTGGAGCAGTGATGTTGTTGTTTCTGCTCATGACACAAAGCGACAGTGGAGTAAACTGTGACATCATCACTGTGACATCATCAATGTGACATGTACATGTTCACACAGATTCACAGGAACTGGAGTTTTTTGAAATCAACACTTGATTGTAAAAATCTTGGTTTAGTGACTCACAATGTTTGCGAGAGGAGGTCAAAGGTCACAGCCGACGAGCAAATGTAAAAAGTCAGCTCTGAACTGGACACACACACACACACACACACACATGCACGCAGAAACTTCACGAAAAATAAAATCTACTCACGATGAATCACTAAAAATGTGTGTGCATGTTGTTAAATTGTTTGTGTGTGTGTGTGTGTGTGTGAGCTGCTAGTTCCATTGATCAGACAGAGATAATCAGATTGATGGGTGTCTTGGCATCAATTCAGATCTAATAAACCACAGACAGACAGACAGACAGAATGACAGACAGACAGACAGACAGGTAGTTCAGCTGAGGTCTCTGTGCTTTGATGTTTTGATCAGAAACCATCTGATCTGAATTCAGTCTCTTTAACTGTTTTCACTCGAGGGTTTTCTGTCTCCATCTTTGGACACTGGCTCCAGTTTAGTGACTCTTCAGTGACGTTGGACAGAATCTGTACGAACTACAACATCACTCATCTATGACACTTTTATGAGACCTAATTTAAGTCCCCTAGATTTATTTGGACCTGCACCAATTTGGACACGAGTCCCCTGAACATGCCCGACTCTTGTCATCAAGATCCATGAATTATTTCTCGGAGAAACCAGTTAAAATGTTGAAAGAACTGTTGGAGAAAGTGAAATCTGAACGGGTTCTTCTGTGACTCATCCACATCCTTGCACCGAGTTCCTCAAGTCTTTAAAGGGTTCATTTCCTCTTTCACACAGCTGGTGTCTGGCTGCAGAGACGAGGACGCTCTGTGTTGTTCTGCTGCTCCGCTCAGAGTTTTTCTTTCATTACTTTGCAGACGAGTTCGTCCACCGTAGGGAAACATAGTGAACGGCAGCGGAACGATTAGGGATCATTTGATCACAACGCAGGACTCAACATTGAGAGAACTATGGAATATTATCAAAATGATCAATTCCAGATGCAAATGACAAAGTTTCTTATGTGTGAGTGTAAATACAGAAGCAGCTGCTTCAGGGAACGTTCCCCATGAGCTGATCTCTGTTTTCAAACTTTCTTTAACATTGTGACGTTTCCCAAAAAGTGAAGCATGTTTATGGAAATGATGATGTAAATTTTGAAATGGGACTTTTAGAAACTAAGGAGACTTTTTGTCCGTAGTTGTTTTCTGTATCATCCACTTCCTCGAATCTATTTCTCCTGTGGAGGTTCACGACAATACTGAGCCGACGTCTACTTATACATTTCTTTACTTTAACTGAATATTTATCAAGTCAAGACATCGTCTACAGTCTGGAGGGATGGTTCCTCAGCGCTGCAGCCTCAGGCTTCATTTTCAGGGACATCCCCAAAATATTCTTCACAAGAAGAAAGACTTCAAGTCCAGAGGGTCGACACGCAAACGGTTTAAGTTTGATGTCGAAGACGTTCACGTACGAGGACAAACTTCTAACATCACATCTGGTTTGGAGCCAGAGTCAGTGTGTAACTTGCACAGAGTGGATACTGAACCTCTGGTGCACATGTATGTCTCAATTCATTTTTCCTGTCTAAAGAACAAATATTTGTATATTCATAGATTCTGGATTTAGTTAATTGAACTTTTCTTTTGGAAAACATCTGAAACACATTCCAAGGTGAATATTTGCATTTGTCTTAAAAATGCAAATATTCACCAAGATAAAAAAATTTCACTTTCACTATAGTTGTGTGAGAGAACAAGAGAAATAGAACGATAGAATATTTTCACCACGTCAACTCAGAGCACTTTAACATATATCATCATCATTGAACCTTTATGAATCTCACAGACACATTAGAGAACCATTAAAGTTTGGTTTTCATTCATCTTATAATTTAATTTCCTGATCATTCCATATTGTCTCTAATAGTTTCACTCCGATAGAAACACTGTTACTTCAGCGTCTCACACAAGCTGATTAACTTATGAATTTAACATAAGGGAATCATTACATTAATGTATTTTAATATAGAAGCTGCCTGAACATCCCGGTGAACACGGAGGGGATACACTTAATAAAAAAGGTGCCATAAGGTCACTGCAGACACACTAATTAGCAGCACGGACACACTTCAGCTCACTGTGGAGGCATTAGAGCAATAATACAGGATCACTGACAGCCTGCAGGAATATTACATTTTATACTCACTGGTCCCATCACAACATATCACCGCCTATACATTCAGAGCAATACAGGTTCACATCCCCCTCAAGGAACAATATAGAAATATTACAGCAGCCACATGCCACAGTTCTAACATGATCTAAAGGTGCCATGAGGTCACAACACACTCACTGCAGGGTTATTATGAGGAGGCTGTGACTATGAATATGACGAATACACAGAAACACAGCAAAGTAACACAAACACACAAATATTCAGAGAGCAGCAGCAGCATGACTGGCACACAACGGAGGGATGAGAGCGCGTGAAGACGCAGAGAGATCGTTACAGGAACATGATGGAAACAGAGTCCGAGAGAAACAACAGAGGCATGAATGACACACACCGGAGGAGCAGAAGAGGAGCAGAGGAGGAACAGAAGAGGAGAACATGACGGAGGAGAACATGACGGAGGAGAACACAGTGCGCGTGAGAGAGGCGCAGAGAGCGCGTGAGGCGCGTCACTATAATAATGTGAGAATAAAGAGAGAGAAACATACTGGGAATGGCGAAGATGGAGACTCCTCTACCTCCGTCTCTTCCTCCTCCTCTCCTCTTCCTCTCTGGATGGAAAGTCTGCAGCCGCCTTCCTTCTCTCTCTCTCTCTCTCTCTCTCTCTCTCGCTCTCTCTCCCAGTCTCCGTCAAGGTCTCTCTACCCTCTCCCTCTCTCTCTCTTTTTTGTCGCCGTGATATGTGGCCATGCCTTCAGTGGTGGAGAGAGAGATGGAGGAGGAGGAGGAGGGGGCCCAGACAGACGGGATGGAGGGAGGGAGCGAGGATGATGATGGTGATGATGATGAAGGTGGTGGAGGGAGAATCAGACACTGCAGCAGTAGAAGAAGAAGACGGGTTTACCTCTCTCTCTCCCTCTCTCTCTCCCTCTCTCTCTCCCTCTCTCTCTCCCTCTCTCTCTCTCTCTCTCTTTCCTGTCCCCTCTTCATACTCCTCTTTTCCTTTATTCACCGGGAGCGCGCACGCAAACCCGGTGATGCGCACAGACCGATGGAGAGGCGGCGGGGGCGCGCACATGCAGGCTCCAAGAGTGGCAATGCATTCCAAGCGTGTAGTGTGTGTGTGTGTGTTTGTGTGTTTGTGTGTTTGTGTGTGTGTGTGAGCCCTGCAGTCAGTCCCTGGGTGTTGTTTTGATTTTCCACCACACACACACACACACACACACACACACACACACACACACACACACACACACACAGAAAGTCTCTATAGGCGTTGACATGATTCAGTGTGTAATTTCCTTTGTTCACATTTGTGTGAGTTTGACTCGACACGTTAACTTCATGATTAGTTGCATCTTTTTAGTGTTGAATCATTTTCTGATGCTTCATTAGTGATGAGTCAGTAATTGGAATAATATCACGGTTGCCAGTTTGAGAAAAACGCCTCCGGCTGGTGTTTATCCTCCACCTGCACGACCTTCGTTTTGTCATCTTAGCTCCTCAACAGCAGGATTTAATGAACTGAACCTGGAGCTTCAACCTGACTCTTTAAGGAAGTTGAGGGACGAGGTTGGATGATTCACTGCACGTCACAAACTGGGAACGTCACTGAAAGGGCAACAGCACAGTGTCCAGAGTGAACTCTTCATTGTAAGAAGGTCCTTGTCAACGGAGCTAAAGAAGTGAACTGTTTGTTAAGCTTGCAAGGACCCATCTGCCCCCCCGAACAAAAACAAGGAACTTGATTGACACCCCTTCTTCTCAACATGTAGGTCTATAACTTTCCTCCAAACCCGTCAGACGATAGTTAAAGTAAAACAGAGTCTGGGACAAGTCCTTCAATAAGACTAAGACCCAACAGGTCACTCTCTAGGTCAGTGGATTACTGTCTGATGAGGACAATGGTTAAACGACTGCCCAACTAAATGGCCGAGCAAGAAGGTCATTGGTCGGGGAGGTGACCAGGTGACCATCTATGCCAAACCAAAGGGAGACAGGTATGCTTGACAAAAGAGGTTTTAATTTCCAAGAATTAATCCTGCATGTCAGGAAAAAGACCAAGTCACAAATGAAACCTTTTGGGAAATACCTTTGGAGCCGTGAGGCCAAACTAAGTAAGAGGGTCGTGGGTCAGGGAGGTGAGCAGGTCCTGAGAATCTGGTGGAAGGACGACCATCTCAACAGCCTCAGTCGATCAGTCTTTTTGGTGGATTGGTTACAGAGAACACTTTGAGTCAATATGACCAACCTGTTTGGAGATTGTCAAACAGCAGTGACGGACTCTGAAGCTCTACATCTGTAGAACACCTGCTCATCAACTGGCTCATACTGGTGGAGTTTCTGACGCCACAATGACCTGAAGCAGCGTCCAGGACGAAGCTAGAGTGTCTTCAGGACGAGTCTCTGAGAATAAAGTGATGAAGTCCAGGCCTGTAAAGCTTGTTGACATTTGTCAAAGAAGCTGAATGAAGAGTCTGATAACATTTGAAAAAGAGCGACTTCAGTTTTTGAATTTAATTAATTTGCAAAAAATACTAAAAGCATCTTTTATTTTGTCATCCAGTGAAGTTTCCTGTGCAAAGTTTCATCCATTCAAAATTAAATTTTAAGAAAAAGAAAAGTTTTTTTTTTTTACTTCCTACCCGTGAACTTTCGCACTGTTTTTCAATTTTTCTTTCTTTTCATTTAGTTTCTCCGACCATCCTTTCTCTCTCCCTCTCATCCCTTCTCTTCTTTCCTTCCATCCTAATTTCCTTTCCTTCTTCCTTTCATTCCCTCATCGTTCTTTGCGATCCTCTGCCCGTCAATTTTCCACTCATCTTTCGCTCTTCTTCCTTTTCATTCTAATCAATCCCTCTCATTCACCTCTCTATTTTCACTCAGTCATCTCTCCATTTCTCTCCTCTTCCACCTCTGTCCGTCTCCTCGTCCTCGCTCCGTCTCGCTGCTTTGACAGCAGACAGGAGTGATGTGAGGACACAGAGACAGAGAGAGAATGGTGGAGCGAGCCTGGTTTGAACAGGCTGACCTAGTTAGACTCTCCCTTTAATAAAATATTGAGACTGAGAAAAGAAACATGCAGGTCTCTCTCCATATATATATATATATATATATATATATATACTTATACATATAATATGTGAGTATATGTATATACATTTGCATGCACACAAACATAAAGCTATTTATTTTGTTAATTTCAATTTATTAAGTTATTTAACCTGCCTGTTGTGGCAAAAGTGAAATACCTGATTATTATGTAAAATAATGAATCACAAAGTTATATACAGACACACAAATACATGTGTGTGTGTGTGTGTGTGTGTGTGTCATTCATGTGCACATACATACCATGTGTGTTTCTTCTGGGTTGTCAGCCTCAGTTCTTTGTGTCATTGATTCCACATCCTGTCTTTCCTCTGAGTTTCTGCTCCGTGTTGACTTGACTCCATCACATCATCGCTGCTGATTCGTCAGCTGCACCGTTTCACCGCCGGTCTCCTGCTCGACCACATCCCAGAGGTTTCCTGTGGGATTCAGACCCGGTGACGGTGGAGGTCACTGGAGTTCAACTCATTTCTCATGCTCATGAAACCAGGTGGATACGACTGTGACATGAAACGTTCTCATTCTGGAAGCCGCCACTAGAAGATGATAAAATGTGGCCATAAAAAGATGCAGCTGGTCAATGCCACCAGTGTGGTTAAAAACTGTGAGGTCAACGTGATCTGATTACAAATCAAAACAAAGGAACCAGACGTTCCATCTGATCCCAAAGAGATTTTCATCGTTCAACATAAACTGAGGTTGTTCATGGATCTTTTTTTCTTGGTTTTAAGACTCACATGGAGCAAAACAGTTGTATTTTACATTGTTCTCACATCAACGGCACACAGAGAGAAACACCACACATGTATTGACAGCAGGATGACGGATTACTGAGTTTGTGAGCATGTTATAAACTTGAAGACACACTGCCAGAGGAGGGGAGATGGAGACATGGTCAGGGACACTTATTTCATATCCCCCCTGCCCCCCCCAGTCTGTAGCAGCCGATGAAAACAACAGAAGGTACGTGAAGACAAATTCAATAAAATGCTGTGTCACTATGTCTCGTCTCGCCCCCACTTAGGATCATATTCGCATAAAAGCATTTCATGGAAACATTCTCTGATTGGTATTTTATAGTCCCATCTTTTGTGTTAAACTAGCGGGAGGTGACCTTGTCTTCCTCTTCAGGGCGGCCCTCACCGTTCGGCTGTAGTGCAGGATTTTTTTTACACGATCAGACTCCGACAATAACGGCAGATATGATATTTACTGTGATAGATTATAAGTTTCAAGCTTCTGCAGGAGGGTTTTGTCTGAAAACATTCGCACACACACACAAACACACACACTGCTCCATCATCCTCACGCTGATCTAAGCTGGTTAATCAGATTTCCTTCATTCCTACCTGTTTGGATCTGAACCAACAGATACATGCTGTCGACTTCTCTGGATGAATTCAGAGACACACTCCCTCTCCCCTCGCTCTATAGGTCTGCAGTGTGTAGGTGTGCAGCAGTGTGTAATAGGTTTTTCAGTGCAGCTCTGCAGCCTGAAGCCTCCACTGGGCTCAGTGGGAGAAAGTCAATTACAGCAGGGCTGAGCCTGGCCTGCGGGGGGGCGTATGGGTGGGAGATAAGAACGTAAAGATGGCTGCCGCCGAGCGCTCCCCCGACTGCATGCACAGGCCGCGAGCGCTGCACTTTGCCCTCGTGCATCTTCCAGACGCAGAGCCGGCGAGCTGCAGCAGAGCAAAACTCAGACTGAGACTGAAACACAAAAGAGCAGATGTGGTGACGGTTAATCTTTGATACCATCGGCTTTAATACGCAAGTTTGTCATCGATTACTTTTATGGATTCAAAGGTTGGATCCATAATATTAGAACATGTAAATCTGCAGTTTGCTCACAGAGTCTAAGGGTGATTCATACATTCCACATTAAATTGTACTTGTACAAGTATTACAACTACTTAGATATGAAAAGTAAACATGCAAAGTGGCCCCTTCTAAATTGTTAACTTATCTAGCCCCAGAAGTTCCACAAGTTGATTCCTTTTGTTTAGTTTTATTGTTTTGTTCCATGACAACATTAAAACTTTATCATTTTAATTAGTGAACAATGGCACAAGTGAATACAGAAGCAAACAGGAAATATCAGTGAACCCAACTACAGCAACACATGTTGGAGGTACAGTGAACTTCAATTAAGGGTGATGGAAGCTTATAGGTGCAGGTAGAGGTACAAGAACTTGTACAGGTGGAGGTATAGTTGGATGTAAAGGTTGAGGTAGAGGTACAGGTGGAGGTACAGTTTGATGTAAAGTTGGAGGTAGAGGTACAGGTGGAGGTACAGTTTGATGTAAAGTTGGAGGTAGAGGTACAGGTGGAGGTACAGTTTGATGTAAAGTTGGAGGTAGAGGTACAGGTGGAGGTGGAGATGCAGGTAAAGATAGAGATAGGGTTGGAGGTAGAGGTACAGGTGGAGGTGGAGATGAAGGTAAAGACAGAGATAGGGTTGGAGGTAGAGGTACAGGTGGAGGTGGAGATGAAGGTAAAGACAGAGGTAGGGTTGGAGGTAGAGGTACAGGTGGAGGTGGAGATGAAGGTAAAGACAGAGGTAGGGTTGGAGGTAGAGGTACAGGTGGAGGTGGAGATGCAGGTACAGGTGTAACTGAGCAGTTTAGTGCAAAAAGCGAAATTTTACAAAAGTTTTTTTTTTCTGCAAAATAATTCAGACATTTTTGTTTGAAAAAGAAAAAGAATGTTCTTGAAGTTTTTTTATTTATTGTTTATCTGTTTTTGGTTTCTACCAAGTTTGACTGTTCAGCTGTAGAATGTTAAACCAGCTGCTCTGTGTCTGCTGCTGCTGCAGGTAGAGTTCAGTTGTTTCTGTGAAAGCAGCTGCTACTGTAATATGGCGACAGTGAAGTTGTGGATCAGACAGTGAAACAATGAGCTGAAACTCAATACTCCGCAGATTCAGCTGATAATTTGTTGTTCCTCGTCCTTCCACATTGTCGTCACGTTGTCATTTATCCACATATTGATCATGGTGGTTTTACGGTGAGGACATTTGTCTGGTTCTCACTTGTTCTCAGGGTTGGTAAAGTAGAATGTTGAGCTTCGGGGTTCGAGAGTGAAGTCAGCCGACGTCACGCACAAATGTTTTATGTGTTCCTGAAAGCCTAAAGCTCCTCTGCTCAGGATTATAAATCCTGCGTTTCAAACACAGGGAGAGAGACCGAGTGTCAGACTGACGCTCTGTCTCTCTGCAGAAGCTAATAAGTTTTCCTCCTGCAGTGAGCTGATTACAGCATCATACCTCATATACCTCCATTCACCTCCCAATACACCAATATACACCCCCAACACACTGCACCTCCATAGCCAAATATACCGACCATATAGTGCTGCTCTTATTACCAGATGATTCATCTCACTGGGATTATTACTGCAGTTTAAGTGTCCATGAAACTGCACCTGTGTGTTTCCCACCTCCCACCGCACTTGGGCGGTCTGCTCCTGTTCGCCAGACCTGGGCCACAAGTAAGCCACAGCAACGCCGCACGCCAAGCGAAGGTGGCCTGAATTTAGTTTGTAAATTTGTTTTCAACTGGGGCCATACATTTATGATCTGGGCCACATTCAGATCACAGCGTCCTGAGAGCAGCATATATTTGCTAAGAAAGGCCCATGCTAACAGCTAGCCCGAGCCCAGCGGGGGAGGTTTCAAAGATAAAAGAATGACATCTTTTCTTATTCGCTCCTCGTTTCTCTTCCACTTTTTACATTTTCCCTCAAGTTTATACATCATCCCATTCTTCATCCTTTTCTCCACTTCTTCCCTCTCCTCTCTTGTCACCTTCTCATCTTTCCACCTCTCCTCTCAACGTTTTTCCTCCCCTCCTTTCTTTCTTGTTTCCTCCTCTCATCTCCTCCGGTCTTTTCCTTGTCTCCTCCTTTTACTCCTGACAGAAAGTTTCTCTGCATTGGCGCCTCAGGCTACAGATCTCCTCCCGACATCTCCTCAAAGAACTTACCACCTCCTGTATCACACACACACACACACACACACACACACACACACACACACACACACACACACACACACACACACACACACACAAATTCCCGAACATCGGACGTATACATCCCATTGCAACATGACAGGCCTCAATAACATTAGATAAGTAAATTCAAATATGGATCCGAGTGTGTGTGTGTGTGTGTGTGAATTATTTATCTCCCCTTGAAATGCAAACGACAGCCGAGGCGAGGGAGTCTATGTAGGTCACTTCCTATCTTGCACGGCCGTGGCGTTGGAGGAAGAAGACAGACGCACTCAATCACCACCGACAGGAAGAGGAGGTAACGATGAAGATGAACTCCTCTTCTTCACTGGTTTACTTTTTAATTTTCATTGTGTTCATAAAGTCAATAACTTTTGTTGCTTGTGCAACAAAAAAAAAGTGTTTTCAAATAAACCAAATAAAATACTTTCTAATTTAAAAGTGAAGAGTTACACCTGGTGGCAGGTTCAAGTGCTAACGATGAACCGTGACCTCCATCTGGGCCACACCCACACTGAACACAAGTTTTTATTACTAATCACTGTTGCTACGGTTACGCCTGGCTTCCACACTACTAGTTTTCCAGACCCCCAAATTATTCTGTTTTTAAATGATGCCACAGAAACCAACCCCAGCTTTCTGATTGGGTGTTATCAGTCACAACTCACTTCCTGTCAGTAACAGTTCCACCTCCTCGTGGCTCCAAGAAAATAAATCACTGAAACTAAACGCTGAGTCAGCAATCGAAAATATACAGTTATAATAGAAAAATAAAACCAAGACTGAAGTTCAAACCTCAGTTTGAGTTTTCATCTCTGTAGTGGATGGTGAGGGGTGGGGGGTGGGGGGGGGTCTGTTGTCTCCGTGGAAACAGGCAGCCATTTTGGATTCTCACAGGGAAGCTGATGGCGTAAATGCGGCACCCATCAATCAAGCTGTGGTTCCCTGTGGGGACGGGACATCTGATCTGAGACACACACACACACACACACACACACACACACACACACACACACACACACACACACACACACACACACACTACAGTAGATACTACGAGAGTGATAGTGTCAACATGTACGAGGTATTGATCCATCAACTGTAATTAGATTGTGTGGTTTCTAATAAAATCTTTGAAAATACAACATATATATATAAATATATTGTCATATCCATCACGTGTTAGACCAAGAATCTGGTGAAGACCAAAACTACAGCTAAAAGAAGAGTCAATGCTGGAATTAGATTCCTCAGGGAGAAGACTGATGGGACAGTATTGTTGCTCTGGATGTGTCGGATGTATGAGTAGGAAAGTATTTGCTGTGTGTTGGAGCACAAATCCACTCATGCAGCTTCATCACCTCAACAACCACTGAACGAAGACATTAAATGAGCTGTGATTGTTGGCGAGCCTTAAATAAAACCTTAAATATAATGATTAGACCCCATCCCCCGATCTTTCCTCTGACGCCACTTGTGACTACAGTCAAATGTAAGCGTGTGATCTATTAGAGAATGACCCCGTGACCTTTCCTCTGCGGCCCCTCTCAGGACAGGACCACCCTCACACGTTCAGTTTCTAAGAATAGCTACCTGTCAGTCTATCTACGGTCCTGTGTGTCTTGGGAGCGCGGATCGTCTCGGAGGGGTTTTGGCTTTGAAAAGATTTTTTGGGGCTGATTTTTGCATAAAGAATGAGAAGAAGATTTGGAGCTGAATTAAGAAACATTAAGCCGGAGAGAGCAGCTGAGTCTGCAGGAGGCTGATTAACATTTAATACAACTGAGAGACGGAGACAGACGGAGACAGACGGAGACAGACAGACAGACCATGTTACTGAAGGAACACTCGTACGAGTTTTCCTTCTTCTTCACCGTTACTGAACAAATGAATGGATTAATTATTAAATGTTAATGATTCATTTTCAGTTTTTAACATAGACTTTTAATTAAAATGTTCGAGACTCCAGGTTCAGAAAGTGAAGCCAGTGCTTACGTGTCCAAAACCTGTGTTCTCTCTCTGACCAGCAGGGGGCGACTCCACTGGTAGTTTCTATAGAATTCAATAGAAAATGTCTCCACTTCTCAATAAACATTGTCCTCAGGAGTTTATGTCTCAGTCTCTAGTGTCAAGTCGTCTTCAATATATATATATATATATATATATATATATATATATATATATATATGTACACACACACATTACTTCTACACTACATCCAAGATACTTAAGCTGCATTTTGGTACATCAGGAGAAAACTCAGAGACCATCTGTTTCTATAGTGATTCAAACGTACATCCTGTTCTTCTCCGTTCTCTGACGTCTGCATCAGAGGAAACTGTTGAGGAAAGACAGAACAACTGAGGCTTATTTGACTCACTCAAAAGTTAACGACACAAAGTGATGACAAATAAAAAGAAATAGTCTCGTAAAGGTCAACAGCTACGAGACACAATCTCATGAAGATCATTTTTGCAGCTGAAAGACTGAAACTGAAACTTCCGGACGTTTTTGAGAGTTTGGTTTCTTTGTCAATTAAAAAATAATTATAATAATAACAATGAGAATTTGTCTGATAACTGTGAGCAGAATCAGAGGAGGACGCTGCGTCTCCCCTTAAGCAAATAATCTGAAACACTTGAACCTGAGTGAAGAAATGAGCCAAAGAGAAGATAATGAATGCAGAAATATGCTCAGTGGCCTGAGGCAGACCCCAGAGGTCTTCACTTCACCTCCCTGTGATCAAGTGATGAGTGGGAGCAGCGTCCTCGTATTGTTAGAGGTGGTGTTCTGTCAAATTAAGACCACGTCTCCCATCAGCCCTCCCTGATGAGGATGAACACCAGCTGATGTTTTCCCCAAAGAAATGTGACCATGTCCTGTTTGTTTTACTCTGATTCTTTGTCCGCTTGATGCGTTTGCGATGATTTAGCAGAAGACTGGATGGTGAGCCGCCTCTAACGGTGTCAGTGTGGAGATGAAGATGTATTCTGTCGAGGCAGGATGTGTGTTTGGGATTCAGGCAGTCTGCCTCTGCCGCCTCGCTGGGTGTCAGCCTGCTGCAGACCTGAGCAGCATTTTAACAGCCAGCAGGCAGCTCACAGCATCACAGTGTCCCATTTCTACCACAGACAAAACTCAGAGCGGAACAAAGTACGGTTACTTCAATACTGTACGGAAATACAGTGTTGAGGCATTTCTACTCTACTTTCCCTTCACCGTGTTTCAGTCTGAGGCAGAAATATTGTACTTTTTCTAATCAATGCTGCTCATTTATCTGGCAGCTATCTGCACATTGTGATTTTAAATATTTAACACGTCAGTTTTCCAGGTGCTTTGCTTGTTGAGCCGGTTGTTCGTGATGAGCAGGAGCGCGACAGTGTTGTGTCTTTACAAGAAAAAAAAGAAAGAAAAAAACCTGGTTACCATGGCAACAATGCATTTTGCAGTGTAAAATAAATGGATGAATCTCGATTTTCTGGAGAAACGTTCAGCCAAATAACTTTACGGTCGATACTGCGCCTCCTCGGGTCCTGAGCAGAACAACCACCGAGTGTGGAGACAATGGGACGAGCTGTTGTCGAGAAAATCAGAATAGAGACAGACGTGCTGAAATATCAAAGACTGAAATATCTAAAAATATAATTACTTGAACAGAACATGTTATCTGGTTATAATTATATCTGCTGTAAATCATATTTGCTGTTGCTGCAGCATCATTTCCAGGAGACAAGGTTCAGCATAATATACAGAAGTATATAAAATATATGTATGATAATATAATACTCTAGAGGACGGTTATTATCGATTCATCCGGTGATTATTTATTCTTTAATTGGTTTTTAGTTTGTCAATAAATTCAAATTTCAAAGTAGGAAATGGAAAAGCATCACTGTCACATTCTTCAGACGTACCGAGGAACTTACTCGGTTGTTAGCAGGTCAGAAATCATCGGTTCTGTGTTTTACTTTATCGATTTCAGAAACAGTTTCATTATTTAGGTTCAGGTTTCTGATTTTTCGAACTCACTGTTGTTTTGTTTTTAAACTAAAGAAATCTCAATATATTTAAATCTTATTTCACTTGACAGTCAGCAGACACAGTTCTGGGACACGTTTTTGTTTCTTAGAGCTGTTCCTGAAATCGCTTTCTATTCATCCCACTATTCCTTTTCTTTCTCCATCAGTCATCTACTCCCATTCCCTCGACCACCTTCCTTTTCTCTTTTTCACTCAGTTCCTCCCTCACCTCCTCCCTGCTCTCTCTGTTTCAGTCTCTTTTTTTTGGCTTTCCCGTTTCCTCAAATCTCCTCCGATTCCCTCCCCAGCTCCTCTTTCCTCTGGCTCCTCTCCCTCTCTCATCTTTTTTCCCATCATGTCTGTCCTCTCTTCCGTCTCCTTCCTCCCCTGCCTTCTGAAACATCAGCGCTCACAGCGGGCTGTCAAACCACCCGCCGCGTCTATCCACAATTCACCTCCCCTCATAATGAGGACGCCGGGCAATCGTGGTGCCAAATTCAATTAAAAGAAGTTTATGAGTCGGTTTTGGTGAAGAGGTGAAAGCAGGACAGTTGCGTTTGATGCTGCATTCCGCTGAGTGTGTTTTCTTCCTTTGCTGAAAACCCCCCGAGAACCTCCAGCAGTCACCTTTCCTTGGTGCTTGCCTCATTATTTCCCAGAGGAATCGATGGTTCAATGATATCGGTCCCTTACTCTGCCCACTGGCCAAAAGCCTTCACTGCCCAGCACCACGACCGAAGTCCGGCCAACATTTGATTTGGCCATCTCCAAGTCTGCCTTCCCTTCCCCACCAACGTTTTGTCTGTTCCTGCGTCGAGCCGGCTCCTGAAGGCTTCCGGCCAACATCTGCTCCTGGATCGGCCAATGACAAGCTGTTCCTGAGTCAGCTGTCTTGGCCAACGTAGTCTGTTCCTGTTCTTGAGGCTGCTCTTGAGTTGGCCATCCCGGCCGACATCAAGCTTGTTCACAAAGCCATCGTCTCAGCCGACCAACCCCCTCACACTGTTGATACCCAGCCTGCTCTACCTCCACAGAGGTCACTCGCCAATTGGACCATTTTTGTTTCTGTCTGTCCTGACTCCTGTTTGTGCTGCCACCGACTATAAGGTTTCCCGATCCCCTGATCACGGATGAGTTAGAAAAATATAGAATGTGACTGAGGCTGTTTCACATTACGGAGACTGACTGTAATTAAATTCATCCAGAAGAAGTAATTACTGAATGATTCAAACTCATTAAGAGAGTAACAAACTTCACCTCTGTTTCACAAACTCAGACACCATCCTGGAAACTGTCTCCTCGATTGCAGGCATATTTCATGAATAGTCAATAAGTTCAATGTATTTCCATAATGAGTTTTACTTTCATGCCAATATTTGATTTTTTTTTATGTTTCCACATCAGAGTAGGCGTCACAATTTCCAAATGCTGAAAATCTCATTTTGGAGTGGAACTTTGTAAATACACAGATGGCTTCAGGGTGCGGAGCAAGCCAAACTTTCCACGAGGGCACAGATTGATTCATACGTTTCTGTCCACGATGTAAATCAGCAGGGAGACGAGATAATGAAGCACTGAAATAAAGAAAGGATTGATCAGTCTGTGAAGAGGTCTGAGTGAGACCTGTGGTGCGTTCACTGACCTGACTGATGGGAAAAAAAACTGTAGAATTAAGACTTTGTTGTTGCAAACTTTATCCATCAAGGGTTCGGAGATGATTGTTTTGTCCGTGTGCTTGTTAATTGAGGCTTTAAGGGTCAAGTCACCCAAATTAAAATGTTTTTTTCAGTTTTAACAGTTGTGTGGTAAGTTTTGTTATTTGGTTTGGAAATTATCTGAACTCATCGTAATTGTTTAAAGCAGAAAGAGTCGACAGTAGAAGTCTGAGATTGTGTTCTAAAGATAAGTCCGTTTTTTTTTTTTAACAAAGCAGAAAGTTGGCAGGTTCTTTATTCTCTCTGACCTCCAGTTACTTTCTAATTTCACCGATTAACACATCTTCAGCTCGGGAGAACAAAACCAAGCAGTTGCTGTGGGGGTTGGTGAAAAATAAGAAATGACAATCCTTATTGAACAGAACAGAGGGGTCTTTGAGCCATTACCCTCCTCTAGAAAAACAGAACCTTTACTGAAAATTGACAAACCTCTAAGAAACACAGCTTTTTTTTTTAAATAAATCAAACGGCGTGTTGGTAGCGACGGAGTTGGGGGAGCTGGTTTCAGAGCTGGATGTAGACAGCTGTCATGGAAACAGATGCCACTTTGTTCTTCTTGCCATCTTTGATTGCGACTCCTTCTGTGCCTCCTCCATCGACGGCGTGCTGAGCCCTGCTTCTCCTTGATGGCGGATCAGAAAGGAAGAACCAGTAGACACAGTTTCGTGACTCGATGAGGAAATCATCTCACGATAAGCGTCGGGAGAGGAGAGCAGGAACTGGGCTCACAAGCTACGGCCTCGATGCCAGATGTGCAATGAAAAAAAGAATGTACATCTTCAGTGTCTTGTTCTTCAGAGTATAACGTCCTCAGACAGAAGCCTGTCCTCTCCAGATACGACCTCAGAGACTCGGACATGAGCTCGTCGACACAGACACAACCTCCAAAACTCAAAACATGAACTTGACGACTTCAGACGAGAACTGTGCAACTTGACGAATTAACTTGTGGACTTGAAAACTCAAGACACGATGACTTTTGTTAAACATCGACATGATGATCTCGTACAGGCTCTTGGCATCATACATGGTTTAGACACGACTCTGACATGACCTGAGCAACTCTGGACTGAAATCAGTGGCTTCAGCGACTTGGATATCAACAGTGACTTAGAAACAGCCTCACTAACACGTGAGCTTTGCCTCTTTAACATGACCTGATAACTGAGAGAAGACCTCTCAGAAATATCATTACACGCTTTCAGAAATCTCCGCTCGTGACTTCAGTGACTTGGACATAAACTTCGCTGTGATCTCAGGGACTCGTTATCTTGTCAAACCCAACGATTGACCACAGCAGCTCTGACATGACTCAACGTTACCATGACACAGATTCAATCTCTAACTTTGCAGGACTGGGACGTTAGTGACTTGACTACAACATTTCTGCGGCCGGGGTTTATTGTCTGTCAAACTGAATGTCTGCATGAAGTTTTCTTCCTTCCCCATCATCACTGCGAGCACTTTAGCGAACATCCCCCGCTCTGTGTCAGACGGTTTGAGGTGTCAGAGAGTTCTTCAACCCCAGCAGAACATTCCGGTTTATTTTAGACACCGTTGGTCTAAAAATTGACAAAACCTCTGAGTGAAATGTGAGCAGGATGTTTCTAATGTCTGGTTTGTTAAGTTTCTTTACAGTTTGCTCGGTCTTCCTCCCCTCCAGCAGGGCAGCGGCGGACTGATGCCAGAGCTCGGTCTGCTGAGGAGGCATGTGTGTGTGTGTGTGTGTGTGTTGAGGAAGAGTGCTAACGAGGCTCAGCCAGCGAGGAGGTGAAGCTGCCAAGGGGCGACCTTTGACCTCCTAGAGGCGTTTTCTCTCAGACTGGTCTGCCTCTGGTGGGGTCGTGGTGGCCCACGCTTGCCGCGAGGCAGCAGTCAAGGTCAGGGCGAGGGACCCCGAGCCTCCGTCCTGCTGTTTCCAACATCGACACCGACCAATTGACTGGCTGCAGGAGGACGGAGGAGGAGGAGGAGGAGGAGGAAGAGGAGGGTGAGTCTCTTAATTTCTCTCTCTCTGTTTCCATCAGCAGAAAGGAAGCTGGTGATGATTTGTTACGAACATGTACAGTTGATATGTCGAAGTATCAATACAATAATTTAGAAATATATCTAATAATATATATGTACTCTTATTACAAGTCCACTAACGTGCACTAAAACGCTGACCTACTCAAAGTCTTATCACTGGTTAAGTTGTTCAGAGGATAAATCGTGAGAATCTCATGAAGATATTTCTGCATAAGAATAATATAATAAAAATGATCAGAGCAGCAGAAAGACTCAACCTAATTTTAAAACAGTTTAAGTGTCTGTACTTGATTTAAAACAAGTGAGAATTATTTATATTTGTTATAAAAAATAACTGGAATTTGTATTGAGGTAGAATATTAACACATTCAGATTATTTCACATCTTTTCAAAAATCCTAAAAGTCTAAACTAGAGCGCTCAGTAGAACACGAACCTCCGCCAAGGGCAAACGTCTGTCTCGCTTTTGTAATTGAAAAATAAAAGGAAAAAGAGAGACTCTGATTATCTGCAGCAAATTGTATAAACTTGTCTCAACACCATAAATGTCAGATTTCTATCGAATAAACTGAGCGAAAAGTGAAATGAAGTGAAACAGTAGAAATTAGAATAGAATAGAAATAAAGTTCTGTCTGTTTGGAAAAAGCAGCACGACATGAATTTGTAAAGACGGAGGACTAATGAAAAATATACAGAAAAATACTGCATGTACTTCTTTTAAAATCCAGTGATAAAATGTTGAATAGATCAGCAAATCAAATGACAATGATGTGAGTTAATAATTATAGACAACGCTGTCGCTCTGCCGCTTTTTACTGGAGAACAAAAGATTGACCGGTCAATAAAAAGTCAATATGAGCCTTTCACAAAAATTACAGTTTCGATGTTCAAGCTATGAGATATTTTACAGAAAAGATATGTGTATATATATATACACATATATATATGTTCATGTTTAATTTACATTAAACAATGATTTGAAAGTTTCTAAAAAGCTCTAATTTGAATGAGGCTAAATTGAACCTTAGTAACTGAAGACTTATAAATCTATAATTTCTCTATGTGTCAAACGTGCTGCCAGATAATCAATACTAGTCTGACATTGACGTTTTGCTCGACCGACAGGAAGATGAAATCTCCCGGTTTCATTTGGTGACTGGATTTTAAATCAATTTAACTGTATAAAGTTTATTTACATGTAATTTAATGACATGTATGAAACAATGTGCATCGAATGTGAACGTGTTTTTTAGCCTGAATCCTTGTGTGGGACTAATAATGTCATGGAGCCCCCCTGCTGGATGACAGACTGTACTACAACTAGACTGAAGAGTGGATAAGAAGTCTTCTTCTTCCTGAATCAGTTTCTCTCATCTTATTTACATTTTCTGATTTTTGTATTTCTCACCTCTGTCAAAGCAGATTGGCTCCTTATCCAAACTCTCCTTCACTCTCCTCCTTCCTTTCTCTGTCTTCACCTCCTTCTTCCTCTCCTTCACTCTACCTCCTCCCTCTGTCTTCTCCTCCTTCTTTCCTATCCTCTAAAAACAAGTAAACAAGGTAAAAAAGAATCCTTGGAAGAAATCATAACCGAACTGACTTTGTTTTCAGCTGAAACTTAAAAAAAACTTTATTAAGAACAGAACATTCAACAGAGACACAGACAAAACACACACTTCCCTCCTCTGAGTTTTTGGGTTCGTCAGAGCTGCTGCGAGGGGAAAACAAAAAAGTCCAAATCCAGATGCACGTGATCCGACTCCCTTTAATCGGAATCGTCACTGTCGTCGTCGTCATGCTGCTCTAGAGGCTTCACGGCTCCTTCTCTCGAGAGTCTGTCAGCCTCCTCGTTGCCTCTGTAGCCGGCGTGACCTGGAATATGCAGCTGGAGGATGAGGAGGAAGGAAAGGAGGAAAGTCAACAACAGAAACATTCACATTTAACATTAAAAAAAATAAATAAAATCCCTCAAAGACAAAATGAATATCATGGAAGACATCAGCTTGGTTTCAGGTCGTCTCTCTGAAGCAAAACTGAAGAAAGAAAATTAAAAGAACTCACCTCGTCACCATCCAGGCTTTTTCTATCAATGGAGTATTATTGATATAAAAAACACCTGCTGCTCCGTCTAAGCTGTTTTTAATTTCCACACACCAGCTCCTACCTGGTTCCACGTTCACACCTTCTGATTCTTAATGTAACGGGCCTCTAGCGCCTCTTGTGGACACTCCTCTTACTGTAGTATGGTTGTTGTGAAGTCACCACCTCACAGTGGAGGATAATAGACTGCACGAGTATTATTAAAGTCAGACTGACTCTTCTATGTGACCAGAATACACACATATATATATATATATATATTTTAATAAATAAGTCCGGGTTGGAATTTACCCAGACCACCTCCAGCTCTGCGTTCAGTTTGTCGAGCTTCACAAAGTCGTCTTTGTTGATGATTTCACCTCCAGATTTCAGTCTCCAGCCGTTCAGCTTCCAGTTCTTCACCCACTTGGTCACACCTGCAGGAACACACACAAACTTCAGGCCTGGGCTCAGAGGAGGCTGGTGTTTGTGTTTCGGTCAGACTCTGGGTCCAATGGTTCAAATGATTCATGTAAAAGTCTCTTGGTTCTTGCTGCTCATCCAGATGTCTGTTCTTTGTTTCCCCAAAGTTCTAGAATGAACAGGGCGACTGATAAAACTGCATTATGGGAAATATGCCAGGTTGAAATAAACAGGAAGTACCCTTTATGGTCAGATGTGGTGAAATATGACACATGGTTCCATGTTTAGAAATCTCACCATTGATCGTGAACTTGCTGTCGGTGTAAAGAACCAACTTCTTGATGTTCTTCTCTTTAGCTTGTTGCAGTGCTTTGCAGGCAGCCTGGTTCACACACACACAAACACAAACACACACACACACACACACACACACACACACACACACACACACACACACACACACACACACACACGGACGGTTAGCGACATGTCTGTGTGAAAGTATAACACTTAGAAATTATTAAGCGATATCTATATTGTCTCTGGTGCGTAATGTCTGTCTGAGTCTTAACACTGAAACACTGATGATTAGATGTGATGAGATGTTTACCCGTAACTCTGCCCGTTGGTTGGTTTGTCTTCCGTGAAGTCGCTCTGCAACATTCCTGCAGGACAGCGCAGACAAATATTTTATGTATAGATTTCATTGGTTTTTATGAGGAATAAGAACGAGTGTGTCTTTAATTCAGTTACTGTCTGTAAAGTGTGTGTTTCCTCACAGTGGGTGGTTGGGACCCCAGTAGACTCCGATGCCGGCTCGGGCCATGCGTTTTCCGTTTCCTGCGCAGCAGCCGTCAGTGTAAA
This sequence comes from Paralichthys olivaceus, assembly GCF_024713975.1. Lineage (NCBI taxonomy): Eukaryota > Metazoa > Chordata > Actinopteri > Pleuronectiformes > Paralichthyidae > Paralichthys > Paralichthys olivaceus. The sequence continues at coordinate 19,408,985 of NC_091111.1, forward strand.
CGACCACAGCGTCACCTGGAGGGAGGGAGTTCAGTTTTACTGGATGTTTTGAGTTCGTGTCAACCACCATGTAACTAAATCAGTTCAGATTATCCACCTACAGTTTTATATTTTTTTTATTATTACTTACTGAAGCAAATGTTTGATTCTTGCTGCTCTAATATTGCACATTTCCCCAGAGTGGTACTAATAAGGGATTATCTTATTTTGCAGGATAAGCACACTTATTTTCCACTGACAGCTTGAACATCTCACCCATGTATGTGAATCCATCTGAGTTTTGTGAAGAGGAGCTTTCTGTCTCTTTGACTCGTTTGGGGGGGGGCACCACCTCCTCATCTGAGTGGCATCTCTTCTTACCCAGAGGGATGTACTCCAGAGGCTCTGGGCCTCTTTTAGGAAGAAGGGCGACAGCCGGCTCAAAACTCTGAGCTGCTGAAAACCAAAAACACAAAAGGTTCTAGTCATGTTCGCCCTTTAAGATTGGACAGATGCTATTGTGCAGGTTCTATTTAGCTGGAAATTTATTTTAGCATCTCCTCCTAACGGACAAAGGCTGTACACGTGTGGGTGAAAATAAAACGAACTCAGTCTACACCAGCGTACCGTTCTTCACCTCTGGAGGGGAGGAGAGTTCCACTCCTCTGACAAACGCCCAGGCGTCTCGCTCTGATGCAAACTTCTTGAAAGAGGCAGATGGGAATTTTTCCACCTGACTCTTACATTCATCCCTAAATAAAAATTCAAGAAAGAAGAAAAATAATGATCAATTCATGAATCTTAAAAGAAATCATGCATCTTTCTTTTGTGAAAAATCCAAACTTCTTCCCAGGACTTATATATTCGCTATATAGAAGTGTCAGATGCATAATGAGCTCAACATTATTCTTGATAGTAGATTTGTTGTATGATGCAGCTTTACAACTCTGATGCTCGTTAATATTTGGTGTTTTCCTGTGAAATATGTGAGAGGACCAAACCTTTAACTTCTGCTGTTCACGAACACAACATACTTTTAAAAGCCTGTTGCAAACTATCAACGTGACATGACCCTAAAATATTCCACGAGTCACAATAACACTCATCGAGTGTGTGTCTTACAATTAAATATCATTATTGAAAGGAGCACGTGTTGTTTTTTAAGCCGAATTAAAACGTGGGCTTTACTGATTATAAGACACTGTCACATTATTTACTTTTCCTGGGATTTCATTTGTTAGCGATACAAACACGTTAAATCGAGTGATCTGAATAGAGTTTGGCCAGTGACTCACGGGAAACAAAATGAAGCATAATCATGAATAAGCTGTCGCAGGCGTGCTGTCTTCGACGCCGAATGTAAAGTCGGATTATAAAGATTTGAAAACACTGAATGACTTGTTATGTTTTGTTGTTTTGTATTAAATACATACAAAGAGATTGTAAACAACGAGAAATCCGAACGGAGTCTGGCTTGTGATTTCTCACAGGAATCAAACGCACTGAACAGGGCCGGTGGATTTTATTCCCGTACAAGCACAAGTTGGAACACTTCGGTGTGAGCCGTCTCACCAGGACTTGTAGACTCCGGGTTTGAATCCCTTCTGCACCGCGTAGAAAAACTTGCCCTTCGCCATCTGATCCGCGGCGCAGCACACGCTCCTGCGAAGTTCTCTGAAGAGACCAGTGAATCTGAACATCACCGTCCGTGAACGCACCACGAGGCCACCATCGCGATGCTAACTCAGAAACATTAAATTCACAGAAGTCTCGACATTTTATATTAAATCACATTAAATTCACTGAAGTCTCGACATTTTATATTAAATCACATTAAAGTCGCGTTTCTCTGACAAAACCTCAGGACGTGAGTTCAACTCAGCTCGAGAGTTAGCCGCTTCCTGTTAGCTAACCTGTTAGCCTCCTCTGATTCACGCTAGTGACTCAAGCGTAAGTCCTCGTCGCCATGACAACACCGGGAATGACGTCACATCTTTATAACCTCACGGCTGATGTTTTGTTTGGAATCTGAAAAATGACGCGACGGAGAAAATAGTGACACATAGAGTTAGCAGCCGTTAGCATCCGCTAGCTTGTGTCCGAACTCTCGCGATGTTACTCTTCTTCTTCTTCTTCTTCCTCTCTGAGGTCTGACGGCACCGTTACTGTTTCACTACCGCCCCCTGCAGGCGTTCTTAATGCTGCGTTCACTGCGTCATTGTTCATGATCACACAGACAAACTTGAAACGGACAAATTAATTTAAAAACATATGAAAATATATTTAGGTTGAAAAACACGAAAATAAATGGAACATCACAAACAGTTATAAACACAACGTTGAGTTGAAAGTCACTCTGCATATCTTGTTTTATTTCATTTTTATATGTTTATTTTAACTATTGACCTGCTGAGCTGTTTCTTCTTGTCCAACACATTTCACTAATAACTGCATATAAAACTTGAAGTAAACAGCCTAAAGGTATTATTTCTATAGATATTTGATTATTAAATACATAACTTTTATTTTACTATAACTAAATGTATCATGTGACACTAGAACAGATGAGTCCCACATCACGTGAACGCACCACTCTCGCTCTCAGCGGGGACGCCTCCAGATCTCGCGATGTTTGAGCGTCTCTCACCCATTGGATTTAACTCAACTCTCGCGATGTCTCGGCCTCTTCCTTGGCCGTCGTTACAGAGGTGAGTCGAGTCTTTTTCCGCCTGTCGCGATCATCGGCTGTAAAATGTACGTTAATCATGGTTCATCGTGAAATTTCACGCGGCGCAGAGTTCCTTAAACATGTGATGCGTTAGATTTGATGGTTTGCGGGAGCGGATGGTTGTTTTATATCGTAAACTGGAGCCGCTGCGGGGACAGGCTGTCTGTTAGCAGTTAGCTGTTAGCAGGCCGGGCATGTGTTCAGACAGGAGGACACTGGATTCACTCTGATCTGAACACGAGTCCTTTTTAATGGAAGTGAATATATTTCTGTTTTAAAATGATCTGTTCAGTTCCAATCAGGCGTGAAGTGACAGCCGGCTAAGCTAAAGTAAGCTAAATATTTCCTCGTTGTGGGCTAGCTTAGCCAAGTTGAAGTGTGGTTAAGCTAACCGACAGTGTCATGCGTGTGTTATACTTGAGTTGAAAGTGTTGGACGTTATTTTTCAATGTGAACATTATAACAGTGATCTGCGTTGGACTCCAGTTAGCATTGAAGCGTGCTACCTTTAGCTTAGCGTGGTCCATGGTGTTACAGACACTGGATCGATCCAGAGGGAGTTCAGTCATCGAGCAGCAAAGAGAACAGAGGAAACACAAGAGCTTCAGAATAAATGATCAGAATGAATGAGAAGAAAGTTTCACCACCAGAACTACTACGAAGCTGTCACTGTAAAGAACTGTTCAAATGACAGAAGTACTGGAGCCTCATACTAATACACGTTCAAGTCCTTTAAGCCTGATTCACAACCATGTTTACTCTAACACAGTGAAGTTATTCTGCAGCAGATGTAAGTGCATCTAAAATACGTCTAAAGAGTAAAACTAAATACAAGAGACATGAAGTCGTAAGCTGCTCCAGGATCTGTGTGTCTGAGCTGTGTTAACATGTCAGGCTGCAGGTTTGTGTGTGTGAGAGGTTCACTCGTGTGTTTCTGTTTCTCTGCAGAGACAAAGGCCATGTTCAGTACCAGCGCCAAAATAGTGAAGCCTAATGGCGAAAAGCCAGACGAGTTCGAGTCTGGGATCTCCCAGGTAAGAAGACCTCAGATCATGTACGTTTGAACTAAAGCTGAACGAAGTGATGCTGTCAAAATTCAATCAGGTTTTGACTGTGTTGGATATTGACTCTATGGGGGGGGGGGGGGTCATGAAGATAATTTATTTGAGTCTGGTTCTGTTTGAGCAAAATTTCCTGCTGCTAAAAAAAATCTGGACTTTTAAAGAAGCCTTGATGGACGTGGATGTGCCGAAGCTCTCGCACAGTCGTGTCCATCAAACACAAAATCTCATCTTTTATTTCAGTGGTTTGCTCAACTGTAGAAATGCAGATGTTCGAGGCTGATTAATCCGTCTCCCTGCAGGCTCTGCTGGAGCTGGAGATGAACTCTGACCTGAAGGCTCAGCTGAGAGAGCTGAACATCACTGCAGCAAAGGTAAGAGTTACACACTCGTCTCCTTCTACAGATTGATGGACCCTCACTACAAGCTCATCATCTCGAGTAGAGCAGGAATCTTAAATCCAATCCGACGTGGACATCCAGGAGTTGCTTTCCTGGCTCTGTCCTCGTGGCGTATGGGAGCGTAGCCCTGAGCCGAGACGTACAGTCCCGTTCCACAATGTCGGAGACAAAGCTCAGTCCCCGGCCTCTGGCTGGTGAGGACGAGCGTCCTGCATATTCCTACATCTTCCCAGAGTCCTTCTGGGGCCGTTACTGGGGAGCTAAACCATGCAGTGCACATTCAGATTCCATCAAAACTGTGCTTGCCATAATTCAGTAGTTTTTAAATAGTGTAATGCACTTATTTTTCTGTACTTGTTTACCGGGCTGTTCTGCAGAAGGTCCGTCCTGGTGTGTCTTTGGATCAAGTAGGAATTTGATCGTCTTTTTCTCCCCATTAAATCAAGTTTGTGTTTTTTGTTTCCAGGAAATCGAGGTTGGTGGCAGCAGGAAAGCCATCATCATCTTTGTTCCTGTTCCTCAGCTTAAGTCCTTCCAGAAGATTCAGGTGCGGCTGGTGAGGGAGCTGGAGAAGAAGTTCAGCGGCAAGCACGTGGTCTTCATCGCACAGGTGAGGACGCTGACGTCAGCCGCGTGTTTCAGGGGCTGATATCGACGCTGCTCTTGAGCCATGACTGAATATTTCAGTCTCGCTACAAGAAGAAAATCTGTCTGTGATTGTCCGACATGGACATCCAGGAGTTGCTTTCCTGGCTCTGTCCTCGTGGCGTATGGGAGCGTAGCCCTGAGCCGAGACGTACAGTCCCGTTCCACAATGTCGGAAACAAAGCTCTGTCCCCGGCCTCTGGCTGGTGAGGACGAGCGTCCTGCATATTCCTACATCTTCCCAGAGTCCTTCTGGGGCTGTTACTGGGGAGCTAAACCATGCAGTGCACACGATCTTTGCTTCAGGGCTGGACTGATCTGGCTGCTCAAAACTGGACTTTAAGTTTTCTTAATGTTGGTGGTAATTTTAAAATCAAGCCGCTTGTGTAATTTACATGATTCCAAGACTTTGACCATGTTTGAGGACGTCTGACGCTCATGAGACGACGTCTCACGTTTATCTGTTTAAACTTAGAGTAACACGAGTGTATCTGCCGATCGTATCCAGTAACGACCAGAATACCAGTCTGACCCTGGTTCAGTTTGTGAATGTTTGAGATGTTTTTAAATCATGATTAGAAATTAATTTGAGGATGTTGTTGACTTTCAGAGGAGAATTCTGCCCAAACCCACCAGGAAAAGCCGCATTAAGAATAAGCAGAAGCGTCCAAGGAGGTGAGTAAAAACTCAGTTAAACTTAATAGAGTTGCTTTTCTGATCGTTGATCAGTTTCTATCAGGTTGTTTCAGTTTAGAACAATCAACACTATTTACAAACAATTTCATTTACCAGTTGAAGGACTGAATCATTTAATGAGTTAGATTTTGTTGAGATAGTGACTATATTTTATTATCAGTTCACCTGTGGATCATTTCCTGAAAAGACAGCCTGGTCTCTAACATATCAAAAGTTTTGAAAGTGACTTTCTTCCCCAAACATCCAGTCGATCTTTTCAAACAGTTTGTTTTGTCTTAACGAATCATCCAAAACTCAGATCTTCAGTTTTTCATGTTGGATGAAGAAAAGCAGCAAATCATCTCATTTTAGAATCTGGAACAAAAGCTCATAAGATGCAGGAGTTGTGTGTTTCGTCGAAATGTTTTAGTTTGAACCATTTTTCTCCGACGTGGACATCCAGGAGTTGCTTTCCTGGCTCTGTCCTCGTGGCGTATGGGAGCGTAGCCCTGAGCCGAGACGTACAGTCCCGTTCCACAATGTCGGAGACAAAGCTCTGTCCCCGGCCTCTGGCTGGTGAGGACGAGCGTCCTGCATATTCCTACATCTTCCCAGAGTCCTTCTGGGGCCGTTACTGGGGAGCTAAACCATGCAGTGCACAAACGTTATGATGGATCCTGCTGTTCATGTTAGCTCTGATGTGAGTAGAGCTCTTCAGTATTCAGACATCTTTGTTTTTTCCTTCTACCTCCAGTCGTACTCTGACCTCGGTCCACGACGCCATCTTGGAGGACCTGGTGTTCCCCAGTGAGATCGTGGGAAAGAGGATCAGAGTCAAAATAGACAGCAGCAGACTCATCAAGGTCCATCTGGACAAGGCTCAGCAGAACAACGTCGAACACAAAGTAAGTTTAGACGAATCTGAGCGTTCAGATAACGCGACACACTCTGTCGGCCAATCATTGGTCTCTATGGTTACATCCGACGTGGACATCCAGGAGTTGCTTTCCTGGCTCTGTCCTCGTGGCGTATGGGAGCGTAGCCCTGAGCCGAGACGTACAGTCCCGTTCCACAATGTCGGAGACAAAGCTCAGTCCCCGGCCTCTGGCTGGTGAGGATGAGCGTCCTGCATATTCCTACATCTTCCCAGAGTCCTTCTGGGGCCGTTACTGGGGAGCTAAACCATGCAGTGCACAAACGTGTTTCATGTTTAAATAAAGATAATTGTCCTTTTGAAACTCTCACAGTTGAACTGATCAGATATTTCATATATATTAATCACAATAGTGAAACTGAAGTTAACGTCTGTGTCCTCGTCTTTCAGGTGGAGACCTTCTCTGGTGTCTACAAGAAGCTCACAGGCAAAGATGTCGTGTTTGAATTCCCTGAATTCCAGCTGTAAATGCAGATGACAAAATAAATTTGTTTACTGTCCATGTTTGTTGGGTGTGTCTCATCATTCTAAGTGGAGATGTTCTTTTTGAAGACCAGGGAATCGAACCATGTTGGTGCCTCGTGTTCATTTCCTACAGGTCAGACACGGCATGAATGAATGTCCCAACATTTCTTGTTGACCAATATTTGGTCATTTACAGTTTATGATAAACTTTTAGATGTGCAGGTAAAACTGAAAACTTTTAACACGTCTGTTCTGAGCTGGATTCAAGAAAACCTCCACAATCATCAAATGTAAATTAATAAAAGTTCATTTTGGATATTTTTTAAAACTGACGAGTCTAGAGTTAAACTTAATCCATGAACTTTAAACTGGAGCTAGAGACGAAGCAGAAATATCCCTGATACAGACGCTGCCATCTTGTGCTGGTGACATCATTCAGAGTCTGCAGTGAAGAAGTGAGGTCACAGTACTGAGGTCCTGCCCAAACATGCTCTCATCTGTCAATCAGCCTGTTTTTGTATCAATTAACTAATCACACTGAACTGATGAGAAACATGAACCAACATCGCTCCTCAACGTTTCTTTTCTCAGGAGGAACTTCAGTGATTTCAGTCTTTATTTGACCATAAACTCAAATCACACGATCAGACTCCAGATCAACGTCCTTGTTTCACATCATGATGCTTCTGCTCTCGTCTCATTCTGAATCTGAAACTTCATTTCTTCAAACTAATGTCAGGATCTTCTTACAACTCCATGTAGTACTGACATTCTCCACTAGATAGAGCAGTGGCACTGTGTAAAGTGCTCAAACAAAGTTCACATGAAAGTTGTGACTTCACTGTTTCTACAATTTATTAAATCTGTATGAAAATGTCAGAATGGATTATTTAGGTTTATTATGAAGTCTGTGTCTTCATCAGAACATGAGGTTTGTTCATTTGTTCTGAATTAAACTTAGATATGAAGAATAACTTATTATAAAGTTTTAGCAGACACTAAAACCAGATCAGAATAATTCAAATGAACCCTAATTATTAATTAAGAGGGAAAGAAATGTTTATGCCCCAAATTTTATCAAAGCTTTGAATTAAAAAAACATTTTAATGTGCACAACAGTTAAATAAGACATGTTCTTATTTATTAACAGAGGGAATGTGTGTTTATTTAAAAATGATTTTGTAACTTTCATGTTAATTATTGGAATCTATTAGAAATTTGAGTTCCGTGTTTGTTTGTTTGTTCCAGTTCTCCAGAGTTGAACAGCAGAAGATTTAAAAACAAACTGAACTTTATTTTGATAGCTTGACAGAGTTGTTGTACTGCAGATCACTGTAACATTTCAGAATAAAAGAGTTGAACACAATGACTCATACAAAAAGGAAAATAGATTCAAATGTTCCTCGAATGTTCGTGAACAATTAACAAGATTGATTTTCACCTGAAAGTGACACAATGTAACTTTAACTCAACAGCAGCCACTGTGGCCATAAGTGGTACTTCCAGGTCGTTGGCACACAGCACCGCATTTACCACGATCCCTTCAACTTTTTGTTTGTAAGATGAAAATATGAATTTTCTCCATTTTGACCAAAATATTTTTTTCAGAAACCAAACATCGAAATTCAACTGTTATGAAATGTGTTTTTCCAGATTTGATATCCAGACGGAGAAGACACCAGGTTGTGATATCAACACTCTGATCATCGAGCTTCATGGCACCTGAATAATGTTTTGTTGGTGCAAAGACACGAACCAGAAACATTTTTAACAAAGTAAAAGATCTGAGGAAACATCTCAGATTTAAAACATCAGGGGATCCATGACTCCTCCCTGAGGAACTCCGTCACAGGAGTTCTTCAAAGATTCTTCAGGAACAACTCATGTTTTTTCTGTAAAAGCTAAAATACTAAATATCTGTTCGTTTGACCTGAAATTCTACGCAGCTTCCCCTTGACCAGAATCAACGTATACACGGACGATAACTTATTCTATTCGTCTTTGCTGTGACCAGTAAAATACTGAGATTTGACTCCTTTTGATGACAGTTTATGAAACATGCGGACATTTTTAATCTACGTATTGTTACAGGGAGACAGTTTTAATGGAAAATAACCGGACGACCTATTTTTCTTAAAATATATAACATGTCGTAAAAGCTTGAAAAAACTTTTGTTAATGCTTTTATTTCCTATGTTCGGTTTGAGTGTTAGTACATATTTTAAATAAGTGTATAGCTCTTTTACCCCATCATAAGTTGATATACTCTGAAGAGCACTTTTTTCATATATATATATAAAAAATCAGATATGACTGAAGTTGGCAGAGATACAATAAAAACTAAAAGCTTATTTACAACAAATAAAAAGCTTATGAGAGAGAGAGAGGCACTAACGGCTCCTGAGATGAAAAGGAAAATGTGCTCGGGTGTTTAGATGCTTCATCATTTTTAAACTACAAACACTCTTGAACTTGAAGCAGAAGCATCTTGTTTGATGAGCTGGATTGTAAAGTGAATAAAAGACGTCGAGGTTTCAGCAGCTGAATTCACTGAAAGAGACGAATGGTCCAGTTTGTTTGAAACGAGCACAGACGGCAGCAGGTGATGAATTCAAACTCTCGTCTTTAAGGTTCAATTAGAATTCTAATAATGAAAGAATTATTGATTTAACCTTTGAAACAGAAGAAGCTCTGTGAGGCTGTTTCTAGACGAAGTGGCTCTGATGGGAATGTTTTCTTTGGTCACAATATTAGATGAAGGATGAAGGTGTCATGAGTTCTCCAGATATTTCAAGATGATGGAGGAGGAGGAGTCTGAATCTTCCTCTGGGGACCACGACTGTCTCCATCCAGCAGATCAACTTCAAATCTCTCAGTTTCTACTTTAAAGCATCAGATTGAAAATCTGTTTTTACTGTCGTCTGTCGCCGACGCGAGTGTTGTGTTGTGAGACGTCAACACAACACAGGTTTCCACGATTGTTTAGAGCCTTTAAAAGTAGAAAACCAAAGTAAACAGGTTCCATATTTTCTATTACTGATTATTTAAGTAGAACTGATAACCAGTGACCAGACTCTCCAGTACGACATGAAAAATCCTGACAACGACCTTTGACCAGAGTGACTCTGATGTTGCAGGTTTTTTCGTCTTTTCTTTTTTCGTTGATTTTCTTTTTCAAACTTCTTCCGTCATAAAATCTTTGATTCGTTCCACAAAGAGTTGACGGCCGCCGAAGGTCTTCAGCTGAGAGAAGTGACAGTGTAGACGAGCTAAAAGGTTTCTCCGGAGACACGAGCTCCTGCAGGAGGAGGAGAATTTGTCTGTGATAAGATTTTAATCCGGTTTCTCCTGCGTCAGGGGCTGAGCAGCCTGAGACGAGCCAGCCAGCCTCCGAGCAGCGACGTCGACTGCTTGGTCACAGCCTGAGGAGGAGACACGGCAGCGGGCGTGGAGGAGGAGGAGGACTTCTTGGATGCCGCCTCCTGGTAGGGGATGGTGGCGCTGTTGTGCAGGTTTGTGTTGATGAAGCACTGGCTGCCTCTGATGTGGTCGACGCCCCGGACAGACGGGTGTCCCCGGTACGGCAGCGGGAAGCACGGCTCCTCCTCCGTGATGGTGCTGATCCCCTCGTTACTCAGATATCTGTGGAGGATGTCCTGACCTGTTGGAGACGAGAACAACGAGGTCACTGTGGTTTCAGCATCAGAGGATCGACTGGGTTCATTATTCTGTGATTCACTTTTAAATCCTTCAAATCCCAAAGTTTTACAACATGTGTTGGACACTGAAGCGTAAAACACACGTGTTCAGTTAATGTTGCACTTGACTCTGATCTCGACTCACTCAGGCTCTGATACTTTACACAGGTTTGTTTTGAACTTACTTATATTCATGTGTTCGAGCTCAGTACATCTCAAACTGTGAAGAGTTAATATGTTAAAGTTCAACTTCCAGTTTGCTTTGGATCGTCGACCATCGGAGAAGTTTTAATCAAGTATTGATTCAGCGTCGATATAAAACCCAGAGAAACTCGACCCGGTCAGTTTGACAGATGTGAAACATGTTTCAGCTGCTTCATAAACACTGAGTCAGATTAGTTCTATTGTTAGAGTCAGTTCAGGCGTCAGTGGAAAAACAGTCCAGCTCTTAATGCGTCTTTATTTAACTGTTCTGACTCCAAAACCCATTAACAGCCTGTTATCTCACACACACACACACACACGTTCCTCAAGGTGAAGCAGTCAGAACCAGACTAAATCAGCTCTGTCGATGCAGCATCAGTTTCTCAGGGTTAATAATCCACCAGGTAAAAATTCAAAGCACGCAGCTCGCCCTGCCGCCGTTGATTCTGGCCTCTGGACGAGGCAGACCGGCGGCCGTCGCTGATAACGGTCAGATTAAAGGCGCTGCGTCTGGTCGGGACAGGTGGGTGGGGCTTACCCTTCCTTCCCTGAGCTCCAGGTCTGTAGGACACGCCCGAGAACGCCTCCGCCGGCATGGAGACGGGTCGAGGTTTACCTGCCGAGACAAAACAAAACCTGAGACAGACACTAACGACACGTGTCCTCGCTGAGAGTGCTGTCAATCTGTCAATCAAACAAAGTGGAATCGTTCCTTTCAAGGTGTTTTCAGACACGAACTCCTGGAAACTGTATCTGGACTTTTCTGGAGTTTGTGTTTGTCGGGTGAAGAAGCAGCAGGAGATCGTCCGAGTCCGACTCGTTCACAACAACCTCAACTTTCTGGACATTTTCCTCTTGTTTCACTCACTCCAATATTTTACCAGCGTCCCCTCCAGGTGTGAAAACGAACTTCAGGCTTGTTGAGGGTTTAAGTTAAAGTTGGGGTGTCCCTGTGTGTGTGTGTGTGTGTGTGTGTCCCTGTCTGTGTGTGTGTGTGTGTGTGTGTGTGCACTCACAACGCGTAGAGGAGCGCAGGCGAAAGTGGACAGGGATTGGCTGGTTGTGTTCAGGGCTGACGGACGTCCTGATGTCGTCTGCAACAGAGATGGGACGCCGTGTGTCTGAGTCCAGACACGAGTTCGGAGACTTGGGCCTCAGTTTGACACCTGGAGACACGTTGGTGGTCCCGTCTCTGCAGAGACAGATCAGGAGTCAGACTTTTCTTTTTTCTAGTCATTATCTGAATATTTTTTTATTTTCAAACAGTCGCTCTCTTTGTCAAGTTTCTAAATTCAACCTGTTTCATTAAATTGTTCCAGTTCAGACCCATGAAGACAATATGATCACATCAGTGTAGATGCACTCGTCTTTAATAAACTCGTCCTCAGTCTGTTACTCACGTTGGGACGTACGGCGCTGCAGGAGGAGGAGGGATGTACAAATCCAAGATGGCCGCTCTCCCTCTCGTCCCGGGAGCGTCTGAAGTTTCCGGCTGTCGAGGTCTGTAGAGTCCTGAAGATCTTTGAGACGTCTGCATGAAGGACGAGAGAAAGTATTAGTGCGAGACCGAGTGTTGACGGGTTTTCATGACACCTGAGACACAATGAGACAGAACTCAGATCCAGGAATGTTCATTATTTCTGTGACGCAGCAGCGGAGGACGAGGACGAGGAGGAGGACGAGGAGGACGACGAGGAGGAGGTGACTCTTCCTTAACAACGTTTATCACGAAACAACAGTGAGACGTTCCAGCTCGAGACGAGAAACAGCCGACGAAGCTTTTCTCTTTCCTTCCTCCAGAGCTGCTGCATTTCCATAAACACAGGAAATTCACTCTGTCTCTGCTTTGTCCCACAATCACGTCTGAAGGAGTTTGAGACACATTCGCTGCTCCGCTGTTAAAAGTTAGTTTCCGTTCAGAGAAAATTCTGGTGATTTGATATATTTGAATTTTTAAGGAACAAAACCAACGATGAAAATCTCTGACTGAACCAGAACCAGAGATTAATTTATATTTTTATTAACAATTAATTTGAATCGTTATGTTTCATCATCTGCAGACGAAATGAAAAAGTACTTTGTGTATTTCTGAGTCCGGTGTGGGGGGGTGCTGAGCTCAGGGGCGACGTTAACGCTGATGATCTAAATGACGATGACGTACAGACCTCAGATCTGTTTTGATAACTCAGATTAGAGGCTGAACTCATCCACTGGAGACCAATCTGCCCTCAACAAACACATCCTGGACCTCTGTCGACACAAACCCCCGTAAGGCGCCGGGTTGAATTCAGAATTGTCACATTGTCTCGAGTAACATGTGAGTCATCTTCCAACGAGGTCTGACATCATCAACGCAGCGTGATGTTTGCAGGGTTTCCTGTCCCGGGTGGTTTTCCAGGAAAAGTGAAGAAGGGATCCATTGTTCAGCCTCACGCCTCAGAGGAGCGGCCCACTGGGTCACGTCAACCACAAACTGTCCAAACTAAAATCCACAATGAGCAATCGCAAACCAGCCGAGACGACGTTTTCAGACCTGAACTCAGGCAAACAGTGTGTGGACACGTTGTGAAGTCGGTGTTTGTCCGACTCGTTCACGACAACAGGCGAGGGGAGGAGCCCGGGTGGAGAGGGGCGTGTTTATCAGTCACCTGAACGAGCGGCGGTCTCCAGCGCAGGTTCTTCAGAGGAGCGGGTGCGAAGCCGCCGGAGACGCTGCACGGCCTCTTCTTCACCACCAGGGCGACGCTTCCAGTCTCCGCCCTCAACGCGTCCACCAGGTGTTTCAGCTGCCAGCCCACCTGGACCAATCACAGAGCAGAGCGCTGAGCTGTAATGAGCACTGCAGCCTCCAGGGGGCAATATTATAGCTTAGCAAAAAGACACAGCTAGCATTGCTCTGTCCGATGGAGCCTGTGCTAACTTTATATATTGTAATGGTGTAATTTCATATTGACGTTATTTATACATATGATGATGAATGATCGGTTGATTACATTGACTTTTAAATTAATTTGAACTTAACCTTAAACCCAAACGTAGCCTTGACCTTAATCTAAAACCTTCTGTCTGTTGGAGCTGCCGGACGGAGTCTTGAACTCACCACCGTCTGTTTGTTGACCTCCACGACTTCGTCTCCAGCGTGAATCCTCTGGGTTTTATCAGCAGGAGACTGTGAATCACAGAGTTTCAGAGAACTGAACAAACTGATAAACACAACAAACACCGTGAAGTCAATATGAGTCAGAACACGACCACACGCAGCATCTTCTGGTTTTCACAGTAAATCTACGTTTTTTCTGACGACTGAGCAACTCGAGGAAGCAGAAATGTTTTTGGGACTTTCGGGACTGAACGTCTGAGAACGCTGTGTTTGTTGAAATGCTGTGATAAAGAACACACTCACGTTCTCTGTGGTTCCTGTGATGACGTGAAGTCCGTCGTACGTGGATTTGATGTAAATCCCCTGGAAGATTAAAGAGATTTAAAGGACTCAGTGTTGGAGAGCGAACATATGAATCTTCTGTATAAACACGTCCCTCGTGGTTTCTCTCTAATTCCCCGTTGCACTGGTGGTTGTGGGTTTTTTCCCCTGTGGACCTACATCTGTTTCTGTTTTCCTCTGATTGTGGTTCATTAAAGTACCTGTTTGTGTTTCTCTAAGGAAGTCGGGTCAAATTGGGGATTTTCTTTCTGACGTTTCTCGGTGGCGTCCCGCTGATATGGTCAGAATGTAAATGATGGTGTAAGTTTCTATCCGTTATCTGAATGTTTCTGTAGCTTTGAGAAGTGAAGCTCCGTTCTCTCTCAGGAGGAAGGAGCGTAAATATAGCTCACAATGGCAGAAGAGGGCGGATGTTTTGAAAAGTGAAGATTTACAACTTGGTCGAACTTCGTGTCACGTAGAGAAAAGCACAATGGAAGAAATGTCAAGGTCACAATCAGCGCGGGGCAGAAAGCTGAGCGACTGTTTTACTTTCACCAAAGATCTTAAATACACTGCTGCGTTTGTACGTGAAGATCTTTCTATGATGTCTGAGGTCTCACTGTCATCACTCCAGGCTGCACCACGAGAAGTGAAGGCTGGAGTGAATGTCTGCTCATCTTCAGGTCGATCATTCTGATGAGTGTTCGAACTGCTTCCTGCTCTAATGTTCACAAAACATCACGCTCCTCAAACTGTCCGCTGCTGCAGCTCCTCTTTTCAGCCTCCGCCTCAAACACTTGGCTTCAGCTCCTGTCTCTTGAAATAAATTCTTCTCTGCCTCAAATTCACAATCTAGATCTTCTAGTTCTTTAACTCCGGCTCACCAGTCCCTCCCCAGGTTTGACGTTGGTGATGTGAACCTCCTCCAGACACGACATCTCGCTCTTCGACGGGTCAGAGGTCACCTGGGCCGTCTTCTCACAGATGCCGTTTAGAGCTCGCGACTGGAAAACACACGAGGACACGAGACAACGTCGAGGTCAACGCTTGTTTTACTTTAAAATATAGTTTTAAGAAAAAAATTTAAACAAAGCTGAGAATAATAAATGAAAATTATAAAATAGGTTTAAAAGAAGAAAAAAAAGAAAAATCCAGTTTGATCATCTTTTTAATGAGAATATGTTTTTGTCAGCGTGGAGGTCTGAACCCACTGAAGCCGTCCGACCTCTGACCTCCGAGTGAGAGACACTGAGCCGTGTCACCGACAGGACGGTGCAGCGGCCTGAGGCCTGAGCGGTCTCATATCATCAGCATCACACTGACGAGACAGTAAAGCCTGGAGCAGCGGGGGGGCCGGGGTCATGGGAAGCAGGAGGACATCAGATAAACACACAGGAAATTACAAGTAAACCAGGAAAACAAGCTCCTGTGCAACATTAATCAGTTCTATTCAGTCCGGCTGAAAACTTTCATTACTTAACATCAGTTTCTAAACTACAGTCTCATTCATGTCGTACTTCTCTTGAACCTTTACACAGCTCCGTGTGTGTGTGTGTGTGTGTGTGTGTGTGTGTGTGTGTTTCTAATTTATCTATATTTACAGTGTTTCCTGCTTCAGTTGACTTTGTTTGTTCAGGTGACTCAAGAGTTGATTCACTGAAACTCGACGTGTCACTGAGCTACAGACCTGCCAACACATTAACGTCTGACATAAATATAAAAATTACTACTAATTTAAAAAATATAAGAAAAACAGAATTATACAATTAAAAATGCTCAGTTACTTAATTAATTCCCGCTCGTACGATGCTGATGTTTTATTTAACGGTTGTTTCATTTGGTCTCATCCTGTCGTCTTCATTCTACTTAAATCGTTCAGTAACATTTGTTCGGTGTCAAAAAGTTGTGATGTCATCTCCTGAAAATGTTGATTTATGCAACTAAACTCAAACATCAGGGTCGTCAGAGGTCAGAGGTCAAACGGGAAACTGACGGTTGAGTTTAAAGTGACTGAAATGAATCAGTTGAATCTACATTCCTCCGAAAACCAACAGGAAGTGTTGTAATCTCAGACAGGAAGTGGATGGTCCTGAGCTGAATAAACACACACACACACACACACACAGGACAGCAACAGGAAGTGTGTGTTTCATGCTTCAGATTAGCGTCTCCGTGCAGAGCAGCAGGACTCACCACTTCCAGAATCTTTTCCTCCATCTCATAAACAGTACAGTCCTGAAATGACAGAGACACTGATTGACGGACGTCACGCTGTTTCAGTTCAAACACAATCATCAGAACGTTTCAGTCCGACTGATCAAATATTCCTGGACAGCAGACGAGTTGAAATTACACATTGATTTATTTCAGATAGTTTTTATTTTCATAATCCTATTGAAGATATTTCCCCTTGTTGAGCGTTTTCAGCCTGAACACACAGACCACAGAGAATTATCCATGAAAATGAGGAAGAGAAAGTCACATGTTTCCACTCTTTGACTCTTTATTGTGTCCTCGTGACAAAGAAGAGCTTTGTTCAAAACAACACAACTTTTATTTCAGATTTTAGGCCCAAACCTTCAAACAGACACATTTAAACAAAGTCCCAATTATAACTGAGGACACTGAGGTCCTGTTCCTTTTCTGGGAATAAGTTCAAGTTCACACAATTAAATATTAGTTTTATTGACTAAAATCCTACAAACGTTTACATGAAGCTGCTTTGAGACATGAACTGAACTCCTGATATTCTCCAGGAAACTCCTGGAGGTTCTGTGTGTGAGACACAAATATCTGAGTCAGACACTATTTTATGAAAATGTTTTATTTTGAGAAACTTGAAGAATTTTAATTAAAGCTGATAAAAAACAGTTTGAGTTTCAGTGGAAGGAAGTCAGATCACGTTGAGGTTCTGAGTCGAGCGTCAGCTAAATCAGACATGCACGTACATGCAGACACGCACCGAGGCTGCAGTGGAAAAGAAAACATGTGGATGTGATGAGAGACGCTGCTCTGAACAAACCGTGAAGTGACACTTATTGTGAACGAGATGAATCAAATGATGAAATAACTTCTGATGTGGAGCTGATGAAGAAATGAGGTTGAGGTAAAAAAACGTCTCCTCGGGTTCCATGATGCTCATCAAACATCCTGATGAAACAATCGTCACTGATAAAATCTTTATTCTAAAAGCGCTCCGCACCACATGAAGAGACTCATCTAAAGATGAGCTGGAAGTATTTTATATTTCACTCACTGACACCAACAAAACCTGTACGACATAAATCTGTCAAATTATCTCACAAAATTAAATCTGTTAAAAGTCTCCAACAGTTTGAGATTCATCGATATTTACTGGCAACAACAATTCAACTGTGCATTGTGGGT
Source organism: Paralichthys olivaceus (assembly GCF_024713975.1). Taxonomy (NCBI): domain Eukaryota; kingdom Metazoa; phylum Chordata; class Actinopteri; order Pleuronectiformes; family Paralichthyidae; genus Paralichthys; species Paralichthys olivaceus. The sequence goes on from NC_091111.1 coordinate 19,426,586, forward strand.
AAAACCCACAAAGGGGATTTATGTTTCCGAAAGATTCTGTGTCAAATGAAGCATTTTTCCTTCTCAGATTCGGTTTTAAAAAAAACGATGATGGTGGTAAACAGACGGGAGAGAAGAAGAGAGGAATCAGCGGGAGAACAAATATTTGAGAAATGACAGGAGAGGGAAACCAGAGGGAGGGACCCACCGCTGACGCCTCCCACAGACACTGACAGGATTCCTCCTGCGGTCGCAGAAATAACAGCTTCCTGCAAACGGGCTGACAGGATGATTGCATGACAGCGCGGCCGGGCGACGCCTCAGAGCTCCGAGCTCTGCAGTCTCGTGTGTGGAGGAGACACGAGCGCTGAATATCTGAGTGAGCGGGAGAGAGTCGCTGCTCACAAAGTTTAGAGTCTTCTGTCTTTTATTTGACATTTGATTTACGACCTCTGTGCGGACGTTAGGTTGTCACGTCAACAACTCGCTCACGGTGCTCACGGCTCACGGCTCAGAAGCAAACAGAAGCTCCAGAACATTTCAGGAAAATGTCTGAAAGTAACTTAACTTTGACCTCAACCCTCAAACACCCTTTGTGAAGGTGTCTGAGGTCACTGGTCCCGGAGACTCAAATCTCGGTTTATTCTATTAGAAAGATTTTAGGACATTTGCGTTCGCCCATCTTCAGAATACCTCGGGGTTCAGAGTCAAAGCAGCTTCAGAGAAGTTTGCACGAAACATTTTTTGATTTAAGGAGAAAACCAAAGGGTTGAGATAAATCTCTTCTACTGCTTGTTTAGGTTTAACTGATAAGAGACAGAGACGCTTCTTCAGAAGGACTTTGCTCGTGTAAACTGAAGTTATCAGAAGTTATCAGCTTCATCCTCACTATCATCATCAGAGCTGAAACGATAAACAGTCACAGAGGTCGTGAGACGTTTGACTCCAGCTCCGCCTCTTTGAACAAAAGCAGCTTCGCACAGGAAACATCAGAGAACTGTGGTCGTCGGGGCGACGCACAGAGCACGCGTCACATGTAAAATAACGTGTTTCCGTGGCAACACGGAGGAGAGGTGTATCCGAGTCTCACTGACCTTCTGCACCGTGGAGGTGAGCTCCAGACAGAGCTGGATGATCCTGCTTTTGGTGGAGGTGAAGTCGTTGGGGCTCGTCAGAGGAGTCCTGAGAGGAGAAGAGATTTGAATTCTTTCATTTGATTTGTTTTAAATCACCTCACTGCGCCATGTTCCTGTTTGAAACTCTAACATCTTTATCCTTCATTGTTTTTCCTTCATCTTCTACATCATTGAACACATGACGCCTCTCAGCTGCTGGTGATTCTCTCAGTACGTCACTTATTGATTTATTCCAGTAAATCAATGTTTTCTCACGTCATCACATCGAGTTGAACCTGATCTGGAGTCAGTCAGGTGTGTTTATGAGCGTCAGGAATGTTCTTCAAGCTGATACAAGCTGACAGACACACACACGGTAACCAGCACTAACTGTGTGTGTGTGTGTTGTGTGTGTGTGTGTGTTGTGTGTCCTCAGAGTGTTTGTGTACCTGTCCAGCCAGGCCAGCAGACTCTTGGCGGCTCCGATCAGCTCCACCACGGCCGTCAGGAACTCGTTGGTGGGCTGATGGGAGTTTTTGTTGTGGTAGGCGGGGTTCTTCCTGCGCTGCGACACGGCGCCGCTCAGGTTGTGATGAGCCGCTCTCATCTTCCCCACCAGAGTCTTCAGGTTGTCGGACTCCACGCCGTAGTTCTGTGAAAGACGAGAAAAGGTTCAAACTCAAAAACTGAAGACAGAGGCAGGAGGTTTACTGACTCAACACGTCCATCGATCATCTGATGGACAAACATCAGACGTGTGGAGAAACATTGATCCAGCAGCTCACGACACGTGAAGCCTCATGTTCATCAGTGTTTCTGAACAGGTCGATAACTGAAGCTGATCAAATTCGTCTGAACCAGATCGTCCGCTCTCCCATGAGCACGCCAGCTCGCCCGAGGCCTCTCTCACACGTTTGTGACGCTCAGAGCCAATAAAAACATCAGCTGCCAAACTGACATTCCACCTGTCGACTCAGCGCACTGAACAAAAACAAGAACTAAACATGACACAAGGCGTGTTTAAAGTAACGTGATCTGAGACGATCGTGTTTAAAGTAACGGGATCTCAGAGCTGTACATGAAGTCAGACTTCTGTTGGGCTGAATCAGTCTGTGACTCTCACTTGACTTCAGATCCAAACAGCTGGAGACTCAGTTAACACAGAACAATCCTCACAATTATTATTATAGTTATTATGTTTATTATTCAGAACACGACACGAGATCTGGGCTGATGAATAAACGAGTCAATGCTCCTTTAACTGTGATAACGAACGTGTGGCGTCAGAGAGTGAGAAAAGAGAAAGTGTCTCCTGAAGAAAACTGATTGTGAGTCAGCCGCCGGAAACAGCAGGAACAACACTGTGTGTGTGTGTGTGTGTGTGTGTGTGTGTGTGTGTGTGTGTGTGTGTGTGTGTGTGTGTGTGTGTGTGTGTGTGTGTGTGTGTGTGAGGGGAAGGGAGGGGGTCTCTCTGACAGGTAGCAGAGATCACATCTGTTTCCTGCTCCACACCAGAGACACGTTAACTCCGCAAAAAGAGAACGCGTCACTTGACCTTCGATTCAGATTCACAGGAAACCTGGAGCTGCTGACGTTCGCTCCTTTCAGAGTTTGTTTTGGAAACATGTATTCTTTTGTTTCCCACAATGCATTGTGAAAAGTAATGTTCAACCGATGGTCACCAGTCGTTTTTATTGATCCTTTTAACCGGAGCAGCTGAGAAACACTGAAGGTTTAGTTTAATCTGCTTCACTTCAAGATAAAGGAAACTTTGTGTTTCCAAAACGCTGAGTCATATTAAACTTATTTTAACTCGTCAGCACAGTTTCACTCAAACATTACGAAATAAAAACACCTCATTCTGCTCACAACGTGCTGATTCCTTCAGAATAAAGTTCCCACAAATGGACAAATGACAAACCAAGTCTATAGAAGTAAACTGAACCATTTGTTGTGTGTGTGTGTGTGTGTGTGTGTGTGTGTGTGTGTGTGTGTGTGTCTCAGTCTCCATTTGAACGCCGGCTGCTTCCTATTGAACCGTGTTACACCAGTAAACCTCGACTGTAAATCCTCTTTCACTGCGACTCAGACAGTCTCGTAAACATCTGAACGAGGGGCTCTGTCCGACGACAACACTCAACTACTGGTTTCAAACAAGAGCTGCGTCGCTGCAAAGACACGCTCCGCCCCCTGTCGTTGCAGAAAGACGTCAAATAAAGCAAAGTCAACATTTTCTAAATTCCTCATAGGTCGTTTTAGTTAAAACTAGTTTGTAAAAAAAAGGGAGTTTTAATTTGGAAACAGTGGAGCCTGTGGAGCAGCAGGAGGCGGGACATGACGTCTAAACTGTGTAAAGATCAGTGTTGTTGTTTACAGCTCGTCCACACGGCCTCGGCCCTCATCACCAAAACATCTGGAACATCCTCGTCTTTCCAAGTGGACGTCTTCGTCTTCTCCTCTTCTTCATCCTGAGATGTTTGTGTTCTTCAGTTTCACGTCCGTCACGTGTTAGAAACCTCAGAGACACGTCCGCTCGCTCACTGTGACATGTTCCTCGGGGGTTGATAAATATCAGTCCTTTTAATTTGTTCATCAAATGAGTCTTTCTCGTACTTCAGAGTTCTGTTCAGGTCTTCAGCTGTGAGAGCTCGTTGTCACATCTGATTAACATTCAACAGGAGAGCTTTTTATTTACATCAGCACATTCTCTGGCACGAGAGAATAAACCACAGTTTATCAGCTCATGTGGTTAAAAATGAATCAGCTTCAGGAGCCGGACGCAGTTTGAAAAGATCCAGGATGATTTAATCCATCAGTCGACAAGAAGCTGCCTTTAAAAACTCACTCGCATTTATCTGGCGTGTAACACGACCCAGATGTTCGGTGCAGGACTCAGAATAACTTCAGTCTCGGCATGTGGTGAACACAGCAGCGAGCTCCACCCCACAGAACTCTGGGAGTTTGTTGCTAAGTCAACACGCTCGTGTGAACGGCTTCGTCAAACATGTGAGGTGACGACGTTACAGAGTTTCAGTCAAACACAAACTTCACCGAAACTGAAAATGATCTTCAGTCTTGAATCGATCATCAAATCAATATTCCAGTTTGATAAAGTGTATTTTATATTTAGTTATTTGCTTTTACTCACTTTGTTTTTAATCCATGTAACGTGTCGTTGAGCTTTTTTAAAATCACTCTACAAATAAAACGTTTTATTATTATTAACAAAACGATTCATTAAAATGAACCAAACCACAAAGTGAGAATCTTGTGCGACTCGTTTCCATCCTGACGGTGACGTGATGATGTCACTGACCAGAGCACAGAGCAGATCCACGGCCTCCAGCAGCAGCTCCTGATGTCCGACCCGCGACACGCCCAGACCCAGCAGCTCCTGGTGGGTCATCCTCAGCAGCTTCTCACCGTCCACCTGCTGCTGCTGGAACGACGGCACGTACTGCTGCAGGCTGTCGTCCAGGCCTGAGGGACACACGGACGAGAGACAGGAGTTTATTATTAATGACAACATAATGAAAATGATTTGAGCGGAGGAGGAGGAGGAGGAGGAGGAAGATTACAGACACGTGACGAGTTTCAGTGAGAGTCTGTTATGATCCATTCAGGTCTGACAGCAAACACAGCGGCTGAGTCAACATCCACTTACTGACTCTGCTGATCCATTGCACATTTAAATCCAGCAGCTCATTCCACACTGGAACAACTGTTTTAGTCATTTCTGACCAATATTTTCAGGTTCCTCTTCCTCAGATGTGATTTTTCTTTAAGTAAATATAGTAAAAAAATGTTTGTTGGACAAAACAAGACATTTAAAGACGTTTTCTGACATTAGACAGAACAAATAATCTTTTAATCTGGAAAATCATGAGCCGATAAATGGACGAATGTGTCTTTTAATGAGTTCTTTCTGTGGGACCAGCAGACCTGGACTCGCTGGACCCCCCTGACCTCATGATGTGACCACAGGCGAGACACCGCCAGCTCCAGCGGCGCCGCTCTGTGTCCGACCCTGAACTTTGACCTCTGACCTCTCTGTGAAGACGGCAGCGGGAGACGAGATAAAAGAGCTCCCGCCGCCCGATCAAAGGAGGAGCATCAACATCCAGCGCTAAGTTCTACACATGAGCGGAGTTTGGTTTGTTAAAGAACGAGGAACAGGAATTCAACTCCAACTGTTTTATTTTGAACTCCTGCAACAACATCTAACAATACACACAGAAAATATATATTTAAACTAACTTTAGTCCATTTATAACATATCTTTAAATCAGACGAACCACAAACCTCGTCTTCTGGTTTCACAAAGTTCAAACTGTCATAAAACACGACTGAGCTGCGTTTAGAGATTTGTTAAAAAACTCATCTGAGCTCAAACCAACACAAATGTTCCTTTGAAGATTTAATTACCTCCGACTCTGCTGGGATTTATTTTTTTACTATTCTCTGACCAAACTAATTCCAGCACGCAGGCGTTCACCAAATGGTCGACGCTGTGAAGCGCTCGGCGACAAGTCGGACGAGCAACTGGCAACAAAATGCCTGAGCTGGTGTGAACAGTGGAGAAGAAAACAACTGGCCCAGCATGAGGTTGATTGAAGCTTCCAGCAGAGACTCGGACTGCCGCTCGTCTTCACGACGACAGATGGCCGAGCCTCAACATTCCTGCTGAACTAACTGATGTGACACCTCCGAGTCTGGATCACACACGGTGACACAATGAAGAGAAAGTCTGTCTGCTTCATAACGTCTGTTCACAAGATGTTGGAGTAAAAGAAAAAAATGTATTTAACAGTGAAATAAGAAATCATCGATGAGCTTTAATCAGAGTGATTCACTGGTTTAAATCATTTCTCAAACTGAAAAACCAGAATTCTGACTAAATGAGACTAAATCAGCTGCAGGGCGAAGTCTCCTCCGCCTCTGTTTGTAGTTTTATGGACAAACCATTAACGAATTAACAGAAATGATGATAAGCTGAAAATTATCATCAGCTGCACTTTTCATTGCAACAGTTTGGTCAGACGTGAATCTTGAATCCAATCAGCTCTGAGGTCAGCTCATTAAAACGTCTCTCTGAATGTCCACGACGTCATGATGCACAAAACCATTAAGATAAACTTAAAATGATTTCATTTGAATATCAGCAGCCTGGACCTTCCGCTGCTGCTGGTTCCTGGAGAGACGCCCGGCCACAAACTGTGCTCCTCAGAGAACCTGCTGCCTGAAACACACCCAGCAAACCCCTCCACACGTTCCACACAAAGCCCCGCGTGCTGCTGTCACAGCCGGGCGGCGACCGGCCCGAGGGCTCGCGGTCGACAGGAATGTGTTGGCGACAGCTCGGATCACATTACTGACACCCGAGGAGGCCGATAATCTCCGAGCGGCACAGCAGGGTCGGATAAATGTCACGCGACCGCAAAATCACCTGCTAATGAACGCATGACAACGCCAGAGAACTGTGCAGCCGCCACGAGTCTGAACTGAGATCAGTGAAATCTAAACTATACTTGATTCCAGCTGGATGAACCTGAACCTTTAACACTTCACTCATTATAGTTTTTATAATTCTGGCATCGGGCCGTCGCCCACTCCTGGATCCAATGTTCTCCTGAGAGAATGTTGTTAATTTACGTGACAGTTGAGACATTCTCCTCATTTTGAACATCGCAGTCGGGTTTGGCGCTCGGCCCAACCTCTGCGGAGAAGCGTCTTCAGGCGACGAGGACGCGGCATCACCACACTGGAAATACTGCTGGTTTCTCAAGCAGCTCGAATAATGAGAGACAGAAAACTGCAGCATTCGACGTGAACACTGTGAAAAACATGCAACCGAATTATTTTATTTCTCATTGATTTCATTCTAATATTATAAATTATAAACTAACATTTGTTGCCTCTGTCACATCCACTCGTCGTCTTAAATTTCTTCTTGTTCCAGTAGAGATCAGATTCTTTGGATATTTTTACCGGCTTGAAAAACAGATAATTTGTTTCGTTAATATTTTGCAGGATCCCAAACAAGAGATCAGATTTCCAGTTCTCTCCCAGGTGGGATTTAGTGGCGGAGGTTTAGACGAGGGGATGAAAACCACAGGGCCTGGTTAACACTGACAGACTGGTACCAAGACACAAAGACGAGTTTTAATTTAAAGAGTCAATTAAGAACATCACCATCGTCACCATCAAACGCTGGAACCGTCGTAAAATCTCTCATCTCATGTTCGTCATTAAATTTAAATTCAGAATCGTTTCTCAACCACGAATCTTGAATCCAATCAGCTCTGAGGTCAGTTCACTTCTGTGTGTGTTTAAATCTGGATCTTTGCTCTCAGTGAAAACAACCTGTTTGTTGACAGAATGAATTTGACTCAACGTGTTGGAAACAGACCAAAGTGCACAGATACTCCGAAAGTCCACGACTTTCCCACCGAGCTCCTGCTTCTCTTGATTATTCAACAATACCTCGAGATAAATTATCACAGATCAGTGAAACTCGCACGATAAGAAACAGGTGAGAACGTCCTGTGGTTGGACGAACTCTGGAATGTTCCTCCTTGAAGTGTTGGTGGTTCTCAGTGTTTCCAGAGGCCCAGTTTACTTTAGTCACGGGTGTAAGAGGAGTTCTTTTCTCCGACTGTGGTCTCGTCTCAGACACGTCTGATGTTTGCCTCTGTCGGCCCGTCACTCAGCTGCTGGGGGGGGGGGTGGGGGGGGACTCTCTGTGTACCGACAGTTTCATTTCTCAGTTCAGTGACATGTGGGTTCAGGTGGATGTTCAGGCTTCGCAGCAGAAAACAAAAGTCTCAACTCATTTCTGAAACTTCTTTTTAGTTTCTAGTAAAAATAACTGAAACGTCACATTTACGGATCGTCTTCTAAATTCCTGTCAGCGACCGTCACTCGGAGTATTTACGAGGATGTTTTCAGTCTCCGGGTCGAACACGTGAGGACGTCGGTCATAAAGAGGCGCAGGTGAAACTCCAGCTGCTCATAAACACTCCAGTCAATCATTAGTGAGAAAGATCAAAACAAACAAGACGTGAACTTCAAACTCAAAGTTCCACAAATTGATTCAAGTTCAAAAATCTCATGTGTTTTCACAAACAAACGTGTTTTTTGATGACAGATGGTTTTTATTAATGTTATTATTGTGAACTCGTAACATTCACAGGATCAGTTCTCATGTTATAGAAAAAGTTTTTGAAGTCGTTTCAATCCACTTGAGGAAAACTTTGAAACTGAAGAGAAGCTGGTGAAGTTTCATTTAAATTGAATTTGTTTGTTCCTGTTCATTTTAAAGACCAAGTCACTTTGTATTAAGCTCTAATTTGCCCGTGGGGGCACGTGCTGAGCCGTCGAATCACAAAGACGCAGTTCGGACCTGGCGCTCCCCGGGCCGGGGGCAACGCCAGGAATATTAACCGCCACCTCCATCGCAACAGGACGAGGGCGGAGGGCGGAGAGGAAGAATGGCAGAGGAGCACTGAGGCTATTCATAGCTCCACTGGGCCTTTATCACACACACACACACACAATAAACCGAGGCAGCGGGGGTGGGGTGGGTGGGGTGGGGGACTTTCAAGAGGAAAAAGGATTTCCTTGAGCTCTGCACAGATTTGTGCTCGACACTGTTACCGAACTAAACCAACAGGATTGTGGGAGTTCAGTGTTCAGCAGAGAGAGCGTCGACCCCAGAGCTGGAACCTGAAGCTGCTCAGTTCAACCAGCTCCTGGACCATCAGAACTCAAACTGTCTGTCCAACGACACAGGGACACAGAGACACAGGGACACAGGGACACAGGAACACAGAGACACAGGGACACAGGGACACAGAGACACAGGGACACAGAGACACAGGGACACAGGGACACAGAGACACAGGGACACAGAGACACAGAGACACAGGGACATGTTTTCCTGAGACGCTGCTAAAATCCTGGATGCCAGAGAAAAATCCTGAAGCCTTGTTTCTGTCCGACTCCAGGATCTCAGCCTCTAAAACTCGAGCGATAGGAATGTTTCTAAAAATATTAATGCTCACGCTCAAGATGTACTTCATGAATATGCTGTGTACTTGTATGTTGAGTACTCGCGTGTACTTGTATGTTGAGTACTCGTGTGTACTTCTGAAGAGGCCGTATCATTACACCCACTGAACGCAGAGTGAACGCAGGAGATTCTGTCTGTTTATCCATCGTTGGACATAAAAGAGCGTTTACGAACACTTTCACTCCTGAACGACATCGAAGTCGCTCACGGACATGAGGACAGTCAGACGTGAGGACAGTCAGACGTGAGGACAGCCGGACGTGAGGACAGCCGGACGTGGCTCAGTGGAGAGAATCTGTCTGTTTCCTGTGATTCACCGATAAAGACAAACGCTGAGCCAGCAGACGCTTCCATCACAATCACACTGTCGGGGAACGAGAGCTCGGTTGTTGATGGTTCAGTCTCCAACGAGAACGATTTCACGCCGTTGTGAGTTTATGCGTCTCTGATGGGGAATTCATCCGCCAACCCTGACGACATCGCTGCCTTGCTCTTCCAGTCGGACGACATGAGGCGACAGTTTAAAGGTTCTCCTCCCTCTCGACAAACACACCGAGGATCTGGTGGGAATCTGGGATCTCGTCTCACAGGAGACGAGTTATGAAACAGCTCGTCACAGGTGGAGATGTGGAGGAGCCCGTTTTCTATCTGTATCGTTAATGTCACAGGTTAAATCCTCAAATACAACTAATGTTCACATCCAGTTGTTTTATTTTACCACAGAAGAAGAAAAGTCCACCGACAACGCTCTCACTTCCTGTGTCCGTTCGTTAAACGTTAAATTAGTCGTCTGACGTGTTGATGACGTTTCTAACACGTGACGGACGTGAAAATATTGGTTGGGCTCTTAATTTGAAACATATCTTTACTTCCTCTTCACTTATCTTCCAACTTCCTTCGTCCAGTTTCTCCTGTTCCTGTTTTATTTCTTCTCACCTCTCGGATGTGTCACTTTATTTTTCCAGCCTCAAACTCTGTAACCTGCCGTCGTCACGTTCGCTGCCATGTTTGACTGACTGCACCTGCCGGAGAAGCGGAGTGGTATGTGGCTTTGCCTCAACACGCCAGGTTCGATCCCTGAGATGTATGTGTTCACCTCGGAGCTACAGCCGTCCAATCACTTCACTGCAGTAACAGTGGAAAACGCCTCGGGGTTCAATCTCACTGATCCTGGAGCTGCGTCGTGCAGCATTTGTCTCTGACACAGAAACTGTCACTTTGTAAGTTTGATCTCAACCAGGAAATCTTCTAAATTCAGAAATCTTTGGTTTTTTGGCAAAGTTCCTGTGCAGCTGCTTGAACTCAAGATGATGATCAAACATATAGAAGCTTTGGAACATGTGGAAAAAAAAAATGAAATTAAAACAGTTTAACTTAAATCTATTTGCCGCTCGCCCACCTGCTTATCGTCCGTTTAGTTTTTACCATCCATGCAGACAGACCTCAAAGTTTCAGCTGCTGTTGTGCGAGCTGTCAAACTTGTATTTCATTTTGAGTTAGTTAGAAAATCACCCTCGTTCCTCGACCTCCTGATAAGAATGAATGTTGTTCCTCATTAAACTCTAGATCGAATTTCTCTGATGATCCAGATTCTGTTCGTTTTCTGGATGAGGTGTTTCAGGTGCAGCAGCTCAGTGACTGTCGGCCTCTGGGAACCACATCAAACTAAAGGATTTTAACAAGAACCGACCACGAAAACAACCTGTCAGAGAACACACACACACACACACACAGAGACAATGACACACACTCCACACACGCCCTGGCCGCCTGTAGCCGGAGGCAGCGATTCACTCTGTAGATACGCTGGAAATAAAACAGCAGGATCTGGATCAACAACAAACTCCAGAGTGAAATAAGTTCAACCTGCAGTTTGTTGTGTTACGTGTTTACGCTCAGACCAGGTCTGGACAGGGTCTTAATCAAGGTCACGTGACTGACCTCCCTCTCCTCAGATTTGTCCGAGCGGCGCCAGCATCACCCCAGCTGAGCGTCACATTGTGACAGAGCGACCTCCTGACCTCCTGACTCAGCAGGAGGTCCACCTCTGTGAAGAGCTGCTGTTCTCTGGCTCTTCAAACACTCGGCTCTTCTTTGTCTCTGCTGCTTCACATGTGTTGGTATTCAACTGAGCCGGGCTGAGAGGACGCAGTGACTCCAGCTCGTACAAAGAGTCGGCTCGTGGTCGTTTTTTTACGACCTGTCGCCTTTTCAAACGTTTCAAAACCCAAAAGTCATGAGATGAAAGTTTCCACTCTGACAAAAAAAAAAGCCAATTTCAGACGTGGAATCTTAGAGAAGTTTGGAAAGTTGACTCCAGAGTCTCTCTCTCTCCTGTGTGGGGGACATTCAGACATTGTCCTGCTTTATTCTCACATTCTATTCAGAGGAGAAGATTCAGAAAATGTCCAGAGCAGCTGATTTGGACGTCTGTGTTCTCACATACAGAACATGTGAGGAACATGTGAGGAACATGTCAGGAACATGTCCAGGTTTCAGTGCAGGTGTAACAGCAGCTGCACGAGTTTCTGACAAATATAAAAGTGTCTTTGTCAACATCAGACCGACTCGTCTCATGTGGACACGAGTCTGTTAAATAAATTCAAAGGTTACGAGCTCCGAATGTTAAAAAGTCAAAAGGACGAAGTGAAGCTTCACCAACCATCATCAGCTGCTGCAGCTCGTCCAGCCCAGTAATTAAACCTTCATCTAACCACAGCTGTGAGTTATGATTGATCAGGAACTGGTCCGGCCTGTTTACTGCTGAACGACACGCTCGAGAATATGAAGGTTATGAATCTGCTGCCACCGAGAAACAAAGCCAGAGGAGCCGAGAGCAGATGGTTCTCAGGTCCGAAGGTAAACACCTTCATGATGGTGGAGGTTAAACACACACACACACACACACACACACCATCTGCATCATATCATTAGATTATTATTGATGCATTATTATTATTGATTGTTCCTGGTTTAAACACAACTTTGACCAGTTTGATTAAATGAGTTGTTTCGAATAAAGAGAGATTTGATCATCACCACTGAACTCAACAGTTCACACTCAAAACTCAAGACACAGAAAATATCAGTAATTCATCCAAATAAAAAAATTAAATGTCACTTCTGGGGAAACAAAAAAAACAGTTTGTTCTGTAAAACATTAAATATAATCATGTCTTAAATTTAAAGGTGACGTCTCCATATGACCTGGTTCTGTTCCAGCAGCTGATTTGTTCAAACTTCAACCAGAAAAAGTTAAAGGATTCTTTTTTTAAATAAATGACTTCCGGTCTGATTCTTTTGGTCCAAAAGTTTCTCTCAAGTTGACTTGAGGTGAGAATCTTAGTTTCTCGTCTGTGACGTCAGAACCTCCAGTTCTGCAGCGTCAGGTCGGGTCTCACCTCGGATCCAGTCCCGGACCTGCTGCGGGCTCCACGCGCTCACCGCCTCCATGGCTCCTGCGGTGTTTCGGTGTTTTCCAGGAAAATCCGTTAATCACGCGCGATCCGTGAGAGAAACGCACGAGGACGCGCAGACTCCGCGCGCCGACGGTCCGCCGACCACTGACCGACGAGTCTCGTGCAGAAAAGTTTATGAGCAGCACGAGCACAGAGGCGCGTGAGCACGGTGTCCGGTTACCGGAGCCTACACCACGCCCCTCCACCCCTTCCCAGCCAATCACATAAGAGCATTTTAATGATGCCTTCAGGAAATATAGGAATAAATACTTTTTGTTGTGTGGCAAAATTAAGCAATGTTTTGTTGTTGTAATAAAATGATTACAAATATAATAATAATAATGACAATGATAACAATAATAATTATTGGTATATGTATTATTATTATTCTCATTATTATCTGGACTCTGGACATCTGTGTTACGTCTGTCTGTAGATCTGGGGTGTTTCAGTTGTTACCAGTGTCGTGTGTAGAAAGATGATCTCATTCTAATGTTTCCTCTGGTCTCAGATCAGATCTGATGGAGTTGGATTGTTCAGCTTCTCGAGGGTCTGCAGATGTTTTGTTTTTTTCATAAGAGAACACAATCATTCATTTTCATCTGAACATAATCAGAACAGTGTAGATTTAAAATAAGATGTTAAAATAGATTTCATCCAGTTAGTCATTATTTTTTGCAACTAATCACTGGTTAGTCATGAAAAGCACAATCATCCATTTCTTATTTTTAACTTGAGGAAAATATTAAATCCTCTAAAACTGTGTATTTCTGACATTACTATAGAGCAATGTCGATCATTATTCGTTTTTAAGGTCTTGACCATACGATATAAAAAGCTCTGAGATCATGTATATTGTGATTTGATGCTATGCTGATAAATAATCTCAAACTTTTATGTGTATTTGTGACTTTTGCATCGTGCAGTTGGAAGCAAATAGGATTCACAGTCATCATGTGATTTGTTTTATTTGTCTGACTGCACCTGAATGCAGCATTATATTGAAGGCGTGGTTTCCTGTCATTTGACTGAAGATTAAAAATGATCTTTTAAATCTTTGTTTTCAGAAACAGAAGAAGAAAAGTTCTGAGACATTAAATCCATCTGTGGTTTAATAATCGAAGTTATTTAGTGACTGTGTGTTTCCTCAGTACTAGAACCAGAACTGAAAACTTTTCACAAACTTCAGATGTAATGTTTTTAATTAGAATCATTGAAATAATAGTTTGATTATAATCGTCTATGCCGCACAGATGTTCATGTTAAGAGTTAAAGTCGTGTGTTTTATTAACTGTTTTCGAAAGAACAACTAAGATCGATTCAGAATTCACAGTTTGCTCTTCGTTGTATTTCTGCTGAAATCAACTTTGATGGTTTTGGTTTGAATCAAAGATTCAGATCGACTGCAGCTGTTTCAACATCTGGATTCATCTGAACCTGGAGTCCACATGTTCCACCACATACAGACTCTGCCCCCTGCTGACACAAACACACAGACACACAGAGACACAGACACACAGACACACAAACACACAGAGACACAGACACACAGACACACAGACACACAAACACACAAACACACAGACACACAGACACACAGACACACAAACACACAGACACACAGAGACACAGAGACACAGACACACAGACACACAAACACACAGAGACACAAACACACAAACACACAGAGACACAGACACACAAACACACAGAGACACAGACACACAAACACACAGAGACACAAACACACAAACACACAGAGACACAGACACACAAACACACAGAGACACAAACACACAAACACACAGAGACACAGACACACAAACACACAGAGACACAAACACACAAACACACAGAGACACAGACACACAAACACACAGACACACAAACACACAAACACACAGAGACGCTCAGTTGTATTTGATATAAAAGAATAAAAAAGTGAAAATATAAATTGTGTGTTTGTTTCAGATGAACAGAAACTCCGGATGTCTCTCAGCAGCTGGAGGACGGAGGCTCCACATCTGGCACATCCTGCTCTGGTTGATGGAGTGTGTCCACCAGGAGGGGGCGCCACAGGCCCGTGTGATGAAAGGGCACTGACGCAGAGATCGTCTACGGACAGATGAATCACTCTGAGGTGTAAAGACGTGAAAAAGTTCTATCCCAACAGTTGGTGCCAGTTTAACTTTACTTTTTCGACACCAGTGATTCTTCATCAGGGAAATCATCTCAGTCATCATTCACTCACATTTAGTTTCCTTCTCAGGTTCTCATCCAGGCTGTGGCTTCAGAAGTAGAGCGGGTCGTTCACGAACCAGAAGGTCAGTAGTTCGATGCCTGACTCCCTCAGGATGCTGGTCTGAGCATGAAGTCATCAAGACCAGAACAGATTCATATTAATATATATTATAATAATTAAATACTTCATATTCACACACGGTCCATGAGACGACAAGATGAAAACAATGAGAAGCATATCAACAGAACAGTTTAGATTTGGATCAGTCAGGAATAGAAATGATCAAATCATTAATTGTTCTTATTAATCACATGTCATAGTTTTACATTTTGAATATTTACTGGGGCAGTAATTCTTACAAATACTCCAACAATCAATCACCTTTTGATTCATCGATAAACAGACGAAGGAATCAATCGATGCTTGATTTTATTGCAGAATTAGTCTTTGACTCATCTCAATGTCTTTTCCTCTGACACGTGTGCTCCTCCATACTTCCGCTCGCTGTCCGGTCCTCTGGTTTCCTGTCAGAGTGAGACCTCGGAGTGTTCCCCTCTCTCTGCCTGTGTTTTCTGCTTGTTAATCGGATCCTCATGAAGCTGCAGCTCCGGGAAACTTTCTCACTCGCACCGGAGAACCAGCTCCCTGACGCGGATCCGCTGCTCGGTTGTCTCTCCGCTCCTCCGGACCCGGAGCACCGACCACAGGAGGGCAGGGAGCCCGGGCCCGGGCTCGTGGGATTCGGCCGCTGCGCTCCGAGCCTCCGCTGGACGAACTCAGCCTCACGAACAGTTTCCTCTGTTCGAGCCGCGATGGACGCGGAGGAACCGGCCTGTTCTCTGAGGTAGTGACCGAGGATCGAGCTTCTCTGTCGGTGAGAAAACTTTAAATCCACCGGCAGCTGCAAACAGCCTGGTGTGGAAACTCATGAGAACATCTGGATTATATATATATATATATTTATATTTATATATATATATATATGAGCCATAATCCAGATGTGACCACACAGAGATAAGTTACAGATGTGCAAAGTCATCGTGATTATTTGTTTTATTACTTTACTTCATCATTGATATAACTTCAGAAATATAACTTTACATTAATAGAAGTTTGTAGAATTGATCAAACTTATCAGGTAAAAAGTCAAACAAAGTTAAATTAGTTTGACAAATACATGTTAAATAAACTTATAGATATATATAGAGAGAGATCTTACTTTTAGAGGGAAACAAACTGTTTCAATGGAATAACGTATTAAGGTACAGAAACAAGAAGAAATAGAAAGATGATTGTTCACTCTGCAGTTTCTGTGCTGGTGTAAATACAAAGAGTAGAATTATCACTATAATAATACTTTCACAGTATTTTTATCTCCTTTCAAGAAAAAAGTCACACAAAGATCTTCACAAACAAAAAAACACAAAACAATAAAATCAGACGTTAAAATAAGTAAAGTTAAAAAAGTCTGTTTTTGAGTCTTAAGCTGTTTTTATAAAAATCTCTCAGAATATACAGACGTAATTTAATGAATAAACAGTGTAATTGTTCATACATGATACTGAATTGCACAGATATAATATTCAGAACTAAGATATTAAAGGTGCATGTCGTGTTTGTTCTGTCTCAGTGAACAACCTGCGTTACCGCTCCTTCAAACTCTTCTGGTAAAATGTGTTTTAAACAGAAACAGATAATTATCTAATTGTTCTAAACAAAGGAAACATGTTGGTCACAGTTATTAAATCCAACATTGTCTTTGTTTGTCTTTAATTAACTCAGTTTACGATTTATGGAAAATTAATGCAGAAAAAACAAGTTTGTATTTCAGAGAACTACTTATATATATATATATATATATATACACACACACACAAACACACACTGTACTTTCACATGCTCCGTGTTGTGAATTCATTGTTCTCACTTGTGTGTGTTCATGATTGTGTTGGAAACTGTAGACGATGTTGGATTTCTACGTTTAGAGAATTTAAACAACACGTTGACTTTTCATTATTTGCACGATGACAAAGAATCAGAGGTTTAATCATTTAAAACATTTATCATAAAAACTTCTGTTCTGGATAAAAAGTTGTGACAAAAGTAACATTTGACGAGTTCAAGAGTTTGTACGTGATTTAACATGTTCCTACGTTTCCTCTGACTCTCTACGTTATTGCTCTGACTCGAGACGGCGTTCACGTGGATTTTCTCACAGCATCTTACTTCCTGTTGACTTTCTCCTCCTGCCCCCTGTTGGTCACAGCCCATACTGCATCATGAGCTGGTGCAAAGACTTTACAGATGTGGGGATGAACCTGAGCCACTGATTCGTTAACGAGTCGTCTTTATTCTCCACAGACGCTGCTGCTGAACAAGAGAAACCAAAGATCTGCTGTGTTTTCTCGCCGCGACTGCACATGTGAGCTTCGTCCAGCAGGAGGCGTGAGGATCCCAAACTTTTATTTCGTAGATTTGGTTCATTTTTGGTTCATTTCTTTCTCCGAGATGTTCGACAGTGAGAGGAAACTTTTCTTGCAGGATTTCATCGGTGAGAAATATGAGTCGAGGCAGAGGAGGACACAGGAGACGATCGGCTGACGATTAAACCGGAGGAATCGAACATTCAAAACGTTTTTTTTTCTGGATGATTTACTTTCTCCTGCCTGGACGACGTCACAGATAGCTGCCAATGTCGGCCGATAACAGCCCGCCACCGCCGCCGGCCTCACCCCGCCCTTTCGCCGCCCTCCCTCACCATACAGCCCCGCCCACTCCTTCGCCATCACCCAGCCCGCCCGCCACCCTCTACGGCCGCCTGTCCAATGGCAGCCAGACGGCCCCCAGCCGCACAAACTCACGGGGCTCCATCCAAGGCGTCTCCTTCCTGCTGCAGATCGGACTCACCAGGGAGACGGTGACCCTCGACCCTGGAGACCACTCCCTCCCCGCCGTCAGAGAGCTCGTCTGCTCCATCGTGGATCAGAAGGTAAACTGAGCAGACTTGGTTTTCTTACGTCATTTCCTTCATGTGCTTTGAGATTTCATTTGAAAATCAGAAATGAAAGAAATCCGTCAGCATGACGGGAAAACGTCTATTTTTCAAAATCTGCTTTCGCAGAAAAAGAAGTTCTGAGTTTTAGATTCAAACTGAACAGTGACTCAGAATCACTCAAGGTCACATGACCCAGAGGTTTGGTCAAGAGCTTCTACCACACACACGCACTCTCTCTCTCTCTCTCTCTCTCTCTCTCTCTCTGCTGCAGTGTGTGATGTCAGATTGAAAAACCTGATGAAACTCGTGTTTGAAACTTCTGTTGTTACTTTTCTTTGGTTGTTTGATTTAATTGATTTAATTGATTGATTGATTGATTGATTGATTGATTGACTGATTGTTGGGACATCCAGTGGTTTCGTGGACACTTTTCTCTGGACCCACTCTCGCTCGTCGTCTCTCGTCACAGTCTCGTGTTTTCAACTCATTGGAGGAAAAGTCTTTTCACAGGAAGGTCATTTCCTGGTCGTCACTGCGTCAGCGCTCCTTGCTTCCTCTCAGCTGTGTGTTGTGTTGCCGGAGCAGCAGGAGAACACTCTGATTACCGAGTTGAACCGACTCTCGTTAACGTCTCTGAACCTTGTTTCACAGAACTTTTTTTTAATTAATTTTTTTTAACAACGTCCACAAACTTTAGAGGAAGTGAAATTACAGTGCATAATGAAACTGAGCTCCTCGTCGACATCACAGGTTGAGCAGTTTAACTCTTCACTCTGTTCTGTGCAGAGACAGAAGACGCTCGGACAGTTACAGATACAGGTTCGTTTATTCCGTGGCTTCACTCACTGGTCGGCCACCGGACAGTCATTTCAAACCCAATCAAGCCCATTCACACCAGACAACCTCAAACAGAGATACCACCGACCACCACAGACATGAAATCAACATCCAACAAACTAAAGATCGTAAACATTCACAGAATGAAGATTGAATCTCCACCATGTTGCTTCCAGGATCGTTCGTATCGTAGATTCGTAGCATCATGAAACTTTATCGTAACAAAGAGTTTCACGAGAACACGAGCCTGATAACGTCTGCGTTTAACATCGCAGCTACCTGATTGTTTTCTCAGCTGAGCTCAAACCCACAGAGTTTCCCTCGCAGTGTGTGGACACGGTGGAGGCGGAGTTAGAGAAATGACGCGACCACTGGAATTCTCTTTTTCCTCCTTTTGTGTCCACATCACGAGGCTGCGAGCTCCGACCGAGGGTGGACGGAAGCTTAATTACTGATTTACTGCTGTTATGTCACCTCACTGCTCTGTGTGAAGCAGTGTGTGTGTGTGTGTGTGTGTGTGGGAGGGGAGGGGGGGTGACCAGCCTCCCTGAACACACACACTCTTACTCAGTGATGATCTCTGCAGCTCGGATGACTCTGATGTGTTTCAGCCTCTCAGCGTCGTGTTGTTTCCCTCTGTTGTGGTTCGGCCTCGTCGTTTCCAGCTGCAGCAGCTGTTTCCAGCAAACAGACAAAGTTAGAGACTTCGTGATTCTGCAGACGACAGAAGCAGCTGCTGAACACCACTTGTTTCTTGTGTAGCTCCTTTTGTCCTGAAATGAATCAAAAATCAATTCAGGCAAGTTAAATATAAACATTTGAATTTTACGATCAGACCTTAAGAAACAGCGACTGAGCAACAGCGCCCCCTGCAGCTACACGTTTAATGTTAACAAACAGAAAGTATGTTGAGTGAGTGTTGCTTTAATATCAGTGAAGAGAAGAGGACCGAGGACAAAGCCTTGTGGGACACCTCTCCTCAACTTCAGGACATTTGATCTTTGAACCAGTTGAAACTACGGCTTGTTTTTTTTACGTATGAGAAACATCGAAGTTAACGAAGCTGCTGCTCAGAGGTGAAGAAGCTGAAGAGAGTTGCTCTAATATGATTTGTTTCCTGTTTACCTTTAATTCATCGAGCTGTTTTTACAGATATATCAGATATAATTAACACAATTGTTCCAAAATAATCATGTTTATTATTTAGCTATAGGAAGCAGGGACTAACTGAGAAAGAAAGAAAAGTTTTGTTGTGATATTCAGTCGATGAATAAATTAAGATGGACGCTGATAAAATGTTAAAAATAAAAAAATGACAGATGAAGGTCAACACAACAAAGTGATCGCAGCACACGAGCACCTGAACCATAAAGACAGCATGTCTCTCTGTCGCCACGGTGACGTGAGGAACCCGCGTCCTCCACTGTGCTGGTCTCCATGGTTACCAAGGCCAGGTGGTGCTTCAGGTGGAGGAGAGAGAGAGAGAGAGAGAGATGTCAGTGTTTTTTTAATGGTCGCTCGACCCATTTACAAAGCTTTGAAATGCTGCCAGAGTCGTATGGAAACCTGCTCACACCCGCTCACCTCATGTTCCTGTTTTAACGTCTCAAAATGTATTTACAACTTCTTTTTCTCTGTTTTTGTTCGAACTGATTAAATCTCTTTATTCAGAGTTTCCTTTTCAAACAGGTTCTTTTTTTATTTGTTCTGTTTTTGCTTATTTAACTAAACAAACAGAACAAACTTGTGTTTAATTCAAGTTCTGAACATAAGATAAAAGTTGAAATCCTTTCCTCAGAAACTGAAGAATAAAACTATTTATTAAACTTTAAGTTAAAAAGTCTAAAACCCTGAAGCAGTGTAATTCAGAACAGAGCAGGTTCTGTTGGGGTTTGTAACGAGTGCAGGTGCCGCGGGATTTGTCTCCTCTGCTTTGTTTTAATGTTGAGTGAAGAAGATTAATTCTGACGTTGAATGAATGAACATTAACAGCATCTGTCCGACTCTCATTCACCATCATTTAACTTTTTTAAAGCATCCGGCTTAACTTAACTCCAGCCTCCATTTGTCGTCTCGTTAGATTAAAAACTCTGAAAACAAATCGTGTCATAAAATCAGTTAAAGTTCCGTCACAGCGTCTCTCTCTGTTCTGTGACCCGAGCTGCTTTTATTTCTCTAAAACCGATGACGACAACAATTCAGCTCAACGAGTGAATTCTCCTTAACGAGGCTGCAGTTCCTCTCGTGTCCACAGAATAATTATTAGCAGCTGTACAAGAACTTCGCTGCAATAGACTTTTTAATGATAGCGCCCTCTGTTGATTTATATAATAACTACACTGTGTCTACAATTATACCTCAAACTCCAAGAACAAAATCCTGACAAACTTTAAACATGTTTAAACATTACATCCACGTGTGTGTGTGTGTGTGTGTGTGTGTGTGTGTGTGTGTGTGTGTGTGTGTGTGTGTGTGTGTGTGTGTGCGCCTTTGGACAAAGAACATGAATGAAGCTCTCACAACCTTGACCGACTCAGTGCTGTTGTTTCCTGTTGTTTCCTGAGCGACTGCGGACGCTGGAGGAAAACAGGAGCGGTGGCCGTTTACCCACATTATTTCCCATCAGCCCATTTTAGCGGCGGCCCTCCAGGCTAAGTGCACATGTGCAGCGGGAGAGTTGAAGAGTTTTATTGGCGCTGAAAGGCCGTTTGTGTCGTGCAGCGGAAGATAGCGGCAGGTTTCTGTTTGTGCTCTTCACGTCGCTGCCGGTCCAGATGTTTGATGTGTGGAGAAAACACCAACCTCCTGTTTGTTGTTCCCTGTTCAAAGATTCCTGACGCTCCTGATGTCACAGCGTGATACATTTACTAAAGAGACGATTTACGAGAGTTTGAATCTGCTCTCGTCATTTAGAATGTTAGCATGCTAAATCTAAGGCTTCATCTAAAAGCGACTGATAAAGTTTACACTGTATGAAGATGGCTTTGTCGTAGTTAGCATGTTAGCACGTTACTGTGAGCATTTAGCTTAAAGTACCACCGTGTCTTCAGGTGGGAAATAAATCATCACTCTGCTCACCTTTTGAAATGTACCTCTTTGCTCTGAACCGTGTTTTAGCGTGTTTAGTCAAACACCTCCTACAGGGGGCGCTGCAGAATTGAAGGGCGGGGTCTAAAGTTGTGCTGATTCTTCTCAAAGTCATTATTAAAAATCTTAACACAGATAATTGAGTATAAAAAACTCCTCCTGACGACCGCGTTATCTCAGATCTCGTTATAAAAGGTCAAAGGCACAATCAAAGACATCCACTGGAAGTTGTGTGTCCGTGAACACAACGTAAAGTGCGACCTGAATACCAGAGAGAATCAGATTTTCAACACAATGGTGTGTTTCCGGTTGGAGGAGCAGCAGCAGGTCACAGAAACACAGAAGGTAATTGTTGCTCTAATCATTAACGATGTCTCCCACATACGCTCCCACACTGGATTAAAGACTCTGAGTACTTTTGATGATGTAATTGTCTTTCATACATACAAACATATACGTCCAAACTTCCTGCACTTGTGTATTTGTGGGGTTAATGTGTCGTTGTGCCTTTTCGAACCAGGATTACTGGGCTCCATGAACACTTAGTCTCTCTGATAATGGCATGAGTGCTGCACAGATTACCCCCCCACGGTACAAACATGGCCTAACATCAGAGGACGAGACCTCCTGCCCCCACCCCCCTACCCCTCCAGTTCCTGCAGGAGGGGTCAAGGGTCACAGCAGGGCCTGAGGCTTTGTTTGCGACCCTGACGGCCAAAGTGAGGTGGCAGGAAAAAAATCTGGCTTCAGTTTGGTGAGGGGCGTCGGTGAAGAGTCAGAGAACGTGAACGTGTGTGTGTGTGTGTGTGTGTGTGTTTGTGTGTGTGTGTGGAGGTTAAGCCTGGTTAATGGAGGATTAACCATAAATGAGAGGATCAGTGTGTATTAAACACACACTCTTGTCCATTAACTGGACTCTCAGTGCGTCTCTCTGCTCACCTCAGAGACGGAAGCAGCTGATGCCCGGGACAAACCTGATTGGACGCAGCCCAGATGTGTCGTCACTGCAGCTTTCACTTGTGGTTCAGTTGCTCCGGAGCCTTTTTCTTTCTTCCTCTGGTTTGATGACGGGGTGTGTGTGTGTGTGTGTGTGTGTGTGTGTGTGTTTGAACGGTGCAGCCACAGGGGTAATGACCGCAGGGCTTCAGTGACAGGGCCTCAGCCATAATTCATGATGGTCCGTCCGTGTGTGTGTGTGTCTGTGTGTGTTCATGTGTGTGTGTTCATGTGACCTGAGCAGCTTGTGCCTCGTCACCTGTCGGCTTAGTTTCCTGCTGTGAGCCTGCACCATGCTCCCTGCACTCTGCTAACATCCTGCTGACATCCTGCTGACACTGAGCAGCTCAGGGCAGGAAGCTGCTCCACCTGCAGAAGCTGCACACAGACACACACACACACACACAGACACACACAGACACACACACACAGAGACACACACAGACACTACAACTTTATTTCTCATAATACTTTGACTTTTGCAATTGTGAATATTACGACTGTCTCCTCATTAAGTTACGACTTCACTCTCAAAGTTGTGCTCAAACTTTCATGTGAACTGTGGATCAGTGGAATCACAGGCAGTGACCCAGACATGAACTGAAGCTCACGTTCTCTAAGGTTCTTTATGAATTGAGCTCGAGCTGCAGACAAACCTCAACGTTACCAAAGTCAGATTTTGTGATAAACAGACGGATGTTCTGTGGAAACTGACTCAGTGTTGGTTTTTGAGCCGCTGGTTGTTTTCTCTGAATCCGTTTCATCACATCATGAGTTCTGTTGGGTGACGGTCGACTCATGGTCGAGTCATGAAGAGGGAAACTTCACGCTGCTGTTGTGAGAAGGAGCTGCTGCTCCGGGGCGTGGGGGTCTGTTATGTGTAGGGGTCAAAGGTCAGGGGGCAGGCGCATACTTCTAGCGCCACCCTCAGGTCGAAATGTTAAATTTATACATGAGAGACAAAAACTAAACTACAGATTTTTGTGGTGTTTTGATTTTGACCTGATTTCTTAATATTGTGTTTTATTTAACCGACAAAGAATCAGAGTTATCTTTTAAAAACCCAGTTGACAGTGAACGTCACATGGACGGAGCAGTTGACTGGTTGTCTCGCCTCAGACTCTGTCGCCTCAGGGACACAAGGACCGAGCGCCATGTTTCCAGATGACCTGATTAGAGTTTGGTGGTCAGAGGTCAGAGGTCAAGTCTTCACTTCATAAATGACATAGTTTAGTTTGACTGACATGAATGTGATCTGCGTTGTGATTGGTCAGCGGAGGCGGCAATTCTTGTTTGGTATTTGATTCTGTTTTTTTTGTTTTTTTTTGCATTTATTATAGACCTTTATTCTGGAGTAATCCCATTACTTTCTATTTCACAAAATGTTTCTTTCACTTGGTTTGTTGACATTTTGTCAGGAACTAATTCCTGGGTCTCGTAGAGGCCTGATATTTATGAGCAGGTGACATTTGCTGCTTGAAGTACGAGCTTCTAGTTTTATGATTCTATCTCCTGTTTTTTCTGCCTCTGGTGTTTCCTCATTTTAAGTTTACGAGACTGACGAGTTTTCTCATTTCCTGGTATCGTTGCACTTTGTGTGTTTCACTGTATGAAGTGTTTCAGTTAATGTCACATTATTCAGTGTGAGGATATTTTATATTCCACATTTCAATCTCGTTTCTTTAGAACGAACTGCTCACGTCTTCAGTTGTGATTGAAGATTTTATCCACATCTTCAACTTATTGAATTTGACATTAAACAGCTCAGACTGATAATTTCACCAGCAGCTCCTGTTCAACCAGTTTCTTTTTTCACGTTACGTTCATACAGTGGATTCATGCAGCTTCTTCTGTCACTGGAGCGTTTTCATTACAACTAACAGTCTGTAACAGTCTCTGACCTCTTCCTCCTCTTCTTCCTCCTCAGTTCCCAGAATGTGGATTCTTCGGGATGTACGACAAGATCCTGCTCTTCCGTCACGACCTGAACTCGGACAACATCCTGCAGCGGCTGACGTCTGCAGAGGAGATCCACGAGGGCGACCTGGTGGAGGTGGTGCTCTCCGGTAAATCACCAGCACTTTACCTCTCAAACATTATTTTCATGCATCGAACGTATCGTCATAAAACCTCTGATCCTGCGTCAGTGTCGCTCCTGAACCCGGTGTCACCGTTCAGCCAGGATCAGAACCATGTGTTTTTTAATTTACGATTCAAAATAATTAATAAAAATAAAAACATTTCACGCTGTGAGTGGCGACATTTTTTTATCCTAAAGGTTAAAGGTCGGTTGAACTGTGAGGTCACAATGTTCAGGCTGTTACCATGGTAACACAGGCACAGTTATATTTATTTCTATTTGTTTCCTCTCAGCTTCCTCTCTGCTGTTGATCAGGCTCCGAGGCCGCAGCCGTCTCACATCTTGTTTTGTCCGCCGCAGCGTCGCGCCCCCCCCCACAACCATAACATTGAGTATATTTCCTGACTCGTGTCGACAGGTTTGGGTGTAAAACCTAAAACTTACGCCTCAACAGCTCAACACCGCAGCGACAGGTTTACTTTACAAAGGAGGAGGAAAACAAAGTGGCTCATCGGGTTCAAACCCACAACCACTTCCTCCTCCTGCTGCTCCTGCAGCCGTGCACGTCTCTGCTCGTTTATTTCTTTCTAACTGTTCACGCTGCCTCTGGTGCCACAGAGGACGCGTCTGACACCGATGTTCACGTTAAGAAGCACTGACGAACGTTACGACCCAACGGTGGCGACATGAAACCAGATGTTGGTGGTGAAGATAATTAAGCTCAAGTGAGTGATTCAACTACAGGAGGGGGACAAGGAGACTGAGGTTCAAGACTGAGACAATAACAGGAACAAAGAGAGAACTCAGATCTGTGTCATGTTCAAAACAAAACAACCAGAACCTGAATGCATGTGAAACACACACACACACACACACACACACACACTTATCAACAAGGTGTGAACTCAGTAACTAAAACTAAACCTGTTCCAGTTCCTCAAAATTCTTCACAGTCTCAACGTTCAATCAACAAAATGATCACACATCAATTAAGAATCAGTTTCCTAACGAAGCTGCGAAGATGAAATTAGCTGATCCGCTCTTAGCGCAGGCGACGTCCATAAAACTGTTTTCAAACTAAACCCCACCCCCCGTCCTCACGATGTGTTTTCATCCCATTCACACCCGAAACGTTAAAAAGTCTACGATGTGTAAATGAATCAAATTCAATCAACGTCCTGAGGAAAACGTTCTGTCTTGAGTTGGATGGATTCAAAACAAAAGTGATCATTTTAATTTCAGCTCTCGCCACAGCCGAGGATTTCCAGATCCGTCCTCACGCGCTGTACGTCCACTCCTACAAGGCGCCGGCGTTCTGCGACGACTGCGGGGAGATGCTGTGGGGGCTCGTCAGACAAGGCCTCAAGTGTGAAGGTAAGATTCCTCCGAAGCTCGAGGTTGTTTCTGCTAAAAGATTCTGGATCTGCGTGAAGGTTTTAGGGGATATGAGAAGTTCTGTTGCTGCGAACGGCTGCAGACTCTTGTTTGTTGCACTGGTTTCTACCAGTTTGAGCACTGACCTGCAGGAGGAACAGACAAAAGATAAAAATGAGATGACGTATCGATGAGTCAGTTTTCTCCTCCGCAGGATGTGGACTGAACTACCACAAACGATGTGCGTTCAAGATCCCCAACAACTGCAGCGGCGTGAAGAAGAGGCGACTGTCCAACGTGTCTCTGCCGGGCGCCATCATGTCCGTGGCTCGTCCGCCTTCCACCGAGTTCACACCGACGCCGCAGGAGGAGGTGGGTTTATTATTCGCTGAGCTGCTGGAGCCAAATGCAGACAGATAAAAAATATTCAATCAAAAATAAACAGGCAACAGAATTCGGACGAGAGCAAAACTGAAAGTAAAAATAGAAAATGAAACTCAGGAGGCGAAAATAACCAAAACTCAGAAATCTAAACACAAAGAGAGAAAAAGTCTGAACAACAAAATCTTTAAAAAGCTCGAAACATAAAGAATCTGAGATCATTTGTATGTTTTTATATTTAAATGCTTCTCTGCAGGTCAGTGACTCCTCACGTCTTCAGAGAGACACTGATCACTGCTGCTTTAAATAAACTGAACTCACTCGTCAGTTCGATCCCCGACCCTGAGTCTGACCTTTAGAACGGTGTCGGTTACTGAAGTGACTGTTGCATCCTGGTATCTGGAGGTTTTCTCTCAGCTCCAGTCACATGATGATGAGTTTCTTCTTTTAGCGAAGTGAAAGTTTGATTCATTTCTGACACAGAATGAATGAAATCACAGTTTCAGCAGCAAGTTGTGCAACCGACACACACACACACACACAAAAGTTCTATTCCCCTCAAACACGGGCTATGGCATCCCACAGGGTTCAATCCTAGGTCCCATTCTATTTTCCATCTATATGCCCCCCCCCCCCCCTTGGCAACTTCATTTTTGAGTCACATCTGACGATTTCACTCAAACAGGAAACTCCTCATTTAATTCTCTCTCTCTCTCCTCCCTTCTTCCCCTCTGTCCAACAGCAGCGCCCCCTCCTGGGCGCCGCGAAGCGTAACTCCCTGCTCAGCGGTCGTCCCATCTGGATGGAGAAGATGGTCCTGGGCCGGGTCAAAGTCCCTCACACCTTCTCCGTGCACACGTACACTCGTCCGACCATCTGCCAGTTCTGCAAGCGGCTGCTGAAGGGACTCTTCCGCCAGGGGATGCAGTGCAAGGGTGACGACTCAGCGGAGCTAAAACCATCTTTGCTCTAGAATTAATAAATGTTCCTGTGGTTTTCAAGATGATGCCTTCAGGCTGATCTGTTTTTAATCGACCATCAGATTCTTGTTGCCTGGTTCACGTGTTTGTTCTGTTTCTTCAGATTGTAAATTTAACTGCCACAAGAGATGTGCTGCCAAAGTTCCTCGAGACTGTCTGGGCGAGGTCGACTTTAACGGAGGTGAGTTGAGCCGTTTACCTCGTCTGCTGTCAGAGACCTGAACCTGGGCGGTCGCTGCAGCTTCAAAGAGGCTAAATCAATATATTTATATTGATAATCGATCAGCAGCGAACTCCCAGTGACCTGCAGAGAAATATCACCTGTTCCCTTCACTTTCTTTCAGCTCATTGTTTCGGTTGAACCGTAGAAAAGTACTTTTTAAATATTAAATATTTAAGCAGTATTTATTTTTTCTGGATACATTTCCACTTTAATGTATTTTTAAGGCTTTAGTTTTTCTTTAGTTTTTCTTTAGTTTGAATTAAAAAACGATCCGTTGTGGGTTTTGTTCCCTGACTCTGATTTTGTGTTTCTGCAGAACCCGCCAGTCCCAGTCTGGACTCCGAGGCGACGATGGAGGTGGACAACTGCGACGTCAACAGTGACGGAGGTCAGAGCATGGACGATCAGGACGAGCCGTCCACCCCTGAGGACAAGCTCTTCTTCATCGAGGGTCCATGCGCGGACGGCGAGAAAGACGACGAGACGCTCAGAGCCATCAGGTGACGAGAGTCGGCTGTCACGTGTTTCCATGTGGTTTAATTTTTAAAACAGTCACAAACATTTGTCACAATTATTGTGAATTCCTCTGCTTTCAGAATTGAACTGAACTCAGTTAGAACTCGACTCGTTTCCCGTTAAAGTCACAGATTTGTGTAACGTCCATAAACCGGCCTCAGTGTGTTAATGAGTGTGTGTTGGTGTCATCACGCAGCCCGTGCACCAGCAGTAACATCCCCCTGATGCGAGTGGTTCAGTCCATCAAACACACCAAGAGGAAAAGCTCCACGGTGGTGAAAGAAGGATGGATGGTTCACTTCACCAGCCGCGACAACCTGGTGAGAACAAACACAAAATGATAATTAATGAATAATGATCAATGAAATAATAAGAGAATATCACGTGAGCTGGTGACAAATAAATTAAGAAATAGAAAATATACAGAAAATAAACACAATTATTTACCGTTAAATACAAAATATGTGAAAAAACATTTCTCCAACAAACATGCAGATGAACACCTGAAACACCTGATAAAACACTTTCCTCCTCTAATTTCTTCAATTGCATGAGTTTGTTGCTTGTTTTCTTAATGACATCATACGTCCTCGTCACTGAACCTGGACGCACTGTCCACACTACAAGCTTTCTAATATTAGAAGTTATATTTGAATATAACTTTGTGTTTTGTCTTTGCAGAGGAAGAGACATTACTGGAGGCTGGACAGCAAGAGTCTGACGCTGTTTCAGAATGAAAGTGGAGCCAAGTTTTACAAGGTAGGAGAGCCGGTCAGGTCGGATCCGGTTTCAGCTGCTCGGCCAAACGAAGCAGTGACGTGAGGGAGTCGGGTTCAAACGGTGACACTCGGCTCCGGCGCCGTTTCTTTTTTTCTCAGATCAGAATGTTTTCAGAGGGTCGTCACCTTCATCGTCCCGGTTTAACTCAGAACGTACGAAAAGCAGAAAATCCTCATGAAAACGTTTTCACTCAGCTCCATCGCCCCCTGGTGGCAGCACAGGTCATAAACCGGGCCTTGTCCATGTTAGCAGGTGGGACATGGACCAAACAAATTTGGTCAAATGATTTTTATTTCCAAAAGGTCAAAGTCACAGTGACATCATAAAGTGTCACACTTTACATTTAGATAAAGTTTAAACTAATAATCGGTCGACTGATCACAGATCAGTTGAAGTTTCTCTGATCTTCTCGTGTTTTTGAAGAAGTTTTTTCAGACTTTTTTTTTCTCTGAAACATGAAGCGAAGCTGTGACGGTGAATTCAGGTCAGATCAGCCGCTGCTCTTCTCGTGCTCCGCCTCTTTTCATCGTGTGTCTGTCGGCGACCTGCTGACCTTCACCGCAGAGCGCTGCAGAACGTCCTCTGAAGAGAAAGTGAGTGGCACAGGGAGGGGGGAGAGATCTGTGGCGGTTTCAGGACCTCGTCCCTCCTCCCGCCGCCGCCGCCGCCGCCAGGCCCCTGAAGTGGCTGCAGCACGTCCTGGCTTTTAATCACAGGATGAATTGATGATGATGGGAGGGTGTGGTTGGTTTGTGGTACAAACTTGGCAAAACACAAGAGGTTCAGAAAGTCGTTCTTCAAATGTTTGATCTGGCAGCGTTCAGGGTTTTTAAGAGGGGGGGGGGGGGGGGCGTGCAGTGTGCCAGAAAAGGGAGGAAGATAAATTTTAAACACTGAGATTCAAAGAAGGTTTCACAGTTTAACAAACAGAGGAGAGGTGCGAGGACGGAGGGAAGATCCACCTCCTGTCGTCTGATGTGACTTCCTGTTTTGTCCCGACGCACTTCAGGAGATCCCGCTGTCCGAGATCCTGCAGGTGGAGCCGGAGAAGGACTTCAGCAGCCTGCCTCCGGGCAGCAACCCGCACTGCTTCGAGGTGACCACGGCCAACATGGTGTACTACGTCGGGGAAAACAACGGCGGCCTGTACCACAACCCCGTCCTGGCGGCGTCTGGTGTGGGACGGGACGTGGGCCAGAGCTGGGAGAAGGCGATCCGTCACGCACTGATGCCCGTCACGCCCAAAGCCAGCGTCGGCACCGGTCCCGGCAAAGGGAAGGACCACAGTGAGTAACTTTTAGACTTAACCTCTATAGTCCAGGACGCATCGAGACGTCAGGGACGGACAGAGCTTCACTCCAGATTAAATATCAAACAAGAGTCGATCAGGATTATTGATTTTATTGATGGTCGTTGTGTTGCTGCTCTTTTCCACCACGACGGCTCATTAACTGATTGAATTAATTGAGCTGTGAGTGTTCCCTCCGCTCGGGTCGACCACATTTAGCATCGGGTCAAATTGTCCTCGTGTCCATTCGGGTCGACCGCGGATCACTTCCCTCTTGTTTAGAAAAGCGTCCTGTAACAAGTAAACACTGCGTCCTTGGGGAAGCGTGAAAGAAAATGAAATGTGACCCACGAACGATCCTTGAGGAACTCCGGAAGTTTAGAGGATTGCAGCGGAGAAGCTGTTCATTTATTTAATCCTCTACCATGAAACAGAAAGACAGGTTCAACCGTCCGAGTCATTCCTCGAATCAGATTAGACTCTGATACGTTTTTGTGTTTTAATGGTCGTGTGGATTTGTCGGTGGAGAGCTTCCAAAATAAAAACACTCACACACACGACCGCTCGCTGACGTTTTAACGTGATTGAAGGGATTTCAGAGGATTTTCCGCCTCAGCTCGCTCAGATTCACCTCAGAGTAAAGTGTCTTTTAAGTTTCACCACTAAATGAGATTTCAGGCACTAAATGACTAAATGGATGTCGTGGTATTAAATTAATAACCATTAACTGTAGTGACAGAGCGTCGCTGGCTTTAAATAGCTGCACTTCAGACGACGTCGTCAGATTGAGAATTTGATGTTGATCCCAGCGACACACATCAATAAGTTAATGGACGCATGATGTAACAAGGCTTTTTGTTTTTTAACAGTGACACGGAGGATCTTTGTGACCGAACACAACAAGAGTCACGTAAAACCAGGAGATGAGAAAATATCAGTATTTCTGATGCGTTCGAACGTCTCACCGTCCATTTCTGTCGATAAAGTTACATCAGCTCTCTGAATCGTGACCTAACCCGCGACCTACATATCAAAAGTCCGTCCACCTACATCAGACTGCAGGTATCGATCGCAGGGCAGTGACCTGATCAAAACCCCGGCCGACCGATCTGAAATCAATTCCAGCTCATCAGTGGAAACTCAGCGGCAGGTTTCCTCTGTGCAGCTCGGCTCTGTAAACGTCGGGCTGAATGAACGCAGCGGTCTGTCAGAGGTCCGTAGTAAACACGGGGACAGGAAACAGAGGCTTTTATTTTTGTGAAACCTGGAGGAGGATTTGAGGAGGCCGCAGCAGCGGGACTCATCCTCTCCACTCTTTCATGTCGAGTCGAACAAAGAACGTGTCGGTTTGATCTCAGCTGGAAATCTCATCCTTTATTAAACAAGGGAAGGAATGAAATGAGATTTTAATGATTTGGAGGTTAGAAAAATAAAAGCCCCACACGTCCCTGCTGGACTTTTTCTTTTCATTTTACTGAGAGGAATTCAGATTTCAGTTATATAATTTATAGCGTTACTATGACGATGAGAAGATAAATCAACACAAAAATCAGATAATTAGATAAGATCATTTAATCCTCACATTATTCCTCCTATAATTAAATATTAAATATTTCTACAGTCCGATGACTTTGAATCAATCGACACGTTCACCATCAGAACTTCTTGAGTGAAGACTTTTCATTAAATGGATTAAACCAGCGGAGAGGAAGTGAAGTCACAGTATTTGTGGGTTTTATATTAATTTACTGTTTTGTCTTTGTTTCCCTCAGAGGAACTTTCCATCAGCATATCAGTGTCCAACTCCCAGATACAAGAAAATGTGGTGAGTCACACACGTCAAAGTAAATGTTGAGGAGGCTGCAGGTCGGCACGTTGATGTTATTATTTATCTTTGTCACTTTATTTATGTGACGTTCGTCACCTCCGGGCCTCCAAACTATGATTTATTTCAGTTTCCTGGCCTGTGGAGATGATTGATGAGATGATGTGAAGACTTGACGTGACTAATCTTTGAATCCGCTCTGATCTCTCGTCAGGATATCAGTTCAGTGTATCAGATCTTTGCAGACGAGGTCCTCGGCTCCGGACAGTTCGGGATCGTTTACGGAGGTGAGGCTTGAAACAAGTGAAATAAAACTGCACCTGTGAGCCGGATACATCTGCAGTCACATCCGTTTACAAATGTTGAGATTAAATCTCCTCTCCGTCGACCTCTGCAGGAAAACACAGGAAGAGCGGCAGAGACGTCGCGATAAAAATCATCGACAAAATGAGGTTTCCCACCAAACAGGAGAGTCAGCTGAGGAACGAGGTGGCCATTCTCCAGGTACGAGACAGACGACACAAATAATTCTGAGTACAACTACATGACTAATCTAAGAGGTCAGGGAGATTAAACTCTTTCGTTTTGCGACAGAACCTCCACCACCGCGGTGTCGTCAACCTGGAGTGCATGTTTGAGACGCCTGAACAGGTGTTTGTCGTCATGGAGAAGCTCCACGGCGACATGTTGGAGATGATTTTATCCAGCGAGAAGAGTCGACTCCCTGAACGTCTCACCAAGTTCCTGGTCACACAGGTCGGGCACAAAAACTCATTTGTGAAATTGTTTAATAGTTTACGAGATTTATATTCGTTAATTTCATGGAATTGTGTTAGTTTTTTTTTTGCTGTTGAGTTTTGACTAAACCGCTTTGTTGTGTCTCCAGATCCTCGTGGCCCTCAGACATCTTCACTTCAAGAACATCGTCCACTGTGACCTGAAGCCCGAGAACGTCCTCCTGGCCTCAGCGGAACCGTTTCCTCAGGTTCGACCAAATCATCTTAAAACTTCGGTCACTGTCTCTTCGTTCTTTGGTTTCACTTTCCTCCGCCTCTGGTTTTTCTCTCCAGGTGAAACTCTGTGACTTCGGCTTCGCTCGCATCATCGGGGAGAAGTCTTTCCGTCGCTCGGTGGTCGGCACTCCGGCTTATTTGGCGCCTGAGGTTCTTCGCAGCAAAGGCTACAACCGATCCCTGGACATGTGGTCGGTCGGCGTCATCGTCTACGTCAGCCTGAGCGGGACGTTTCCCTTCAACGAAGACGAAGAGATCGACCACCAGATCCAGAACGCCGCCTTCATGTACCCGCCTAACCCCTGGAAGGAGATCTCCGAGCAGGGTAAGCCAGACGAGTCAAAGACCGAGAGCAGGTCACGATGTATCCTCAATATCCAGTGAAGGACGAGCTGTAACCATCAGTTAATAATTGGCGTCGTGTCGTTAATGGTTTCCAGCCACAGACCTGATCAACAACCTGCTGCAGGTGAAGATGAGGAAGCGCTACAGCGTGGACAAGTCGCTGAGTCACCCCTGGCTGCAGGTAACGAACACTGTGCGACACTTTTAGAAAAACACTGAAGCACAACGGGAGGATTTTACGAGTTCTTCCACCTCGAACCAGATTTCATACGAGCTCCTTGGTTTGAATCTCCTTCATGATGTTAACCGCTGCTGTCGTTGTCCCGCAGGACTACCAGACCTGGCTGGACCTCAGGGAGTTTGAGACCCGTCGAGGCGAGCGCTACATCACCCACGACAGCGACGACGCCCGCTGGGAGGAGCACGCCGACGAGAACGGGCTGCACTACCCCAAACACTTCATCATGTCACCAAACTTGGACGACATGGAGGAGGACCCCTAGTGGCTGCAAGAGGATGGACGCTTCCTACGATGAAGCAGCAGACCCCCGAGGAGTCCCTCAGCTGCTGCAGTGGACGCTATGAAGACCTTGGTCACTGTCACCATGGAGACAGACAGCTGTCGGCATGGCAGCACGGGACAATGTGGGCGACGAGGCCGTGCTGGTCAGGTACACGGTGAGAAATCAGGTCCAGAGGAAGTTTTCAATGCATTTCATCTTTTTCCAATTCTTTTTTCTACAAACTGTAAAAAACATCCTGAGAACTGAAGATTTAATATTCAGACTTTTAAAAACCGCTCGATCTTTTCTTCCTGTCGAGACAGAGAAAAGCTCCACGAACGACAAAACCAGAGACTTAATGTTCGGACAGAATATTTTCACTACGTGATTCTTCTCATGAAGCTGTTTCACACATTTAGTTCAACAAACGCAGAAGAAACAAATACGTCTGAAAGAAATTGTGACTTTTATGTTTTGTTGATGTTTTTGTTGTTTGCACTTTTGGGGGAAATCTTTTAAAAATGAGAAATTCACTTTTTTGTTCTTCTGTAATATGACAAAACATTTTCTGAAGTTTCTGAAGATTTTGGTTTTGTTTTCTAAGATGAGGATGAAACTTTACACAAATCAATCTGCGATCGTCGTGTCTGAGAAAAAACAACAACCGGACTCTCGAGCATCATTGATCCAGATCTGACTCCATCCTGAGAATTTCATTTCACGTTTTATATTTTTGCAAGAGACTTTGTGTCGTGTGGATGATTTCAATGACTCTGAGAAACGGATTCTACATCGTCTGGTATCTTCAGTTCAATAAAATCCTGTAATTTCTTTGAAATGTTTGAGTCAGACTCATCAAATTAAACAAAGCAGGATGTTTGGAAGCGATCTCTTAATTAACCAAATCCTGAGCGCGACCGGCTCGCTCTGCCGCCCCTCTGCAGGGCGGCTGCTTGTTCTGGCAGCGGCGACCCCCCACCATGTGTAACTGAATCTTTTAATTGCTACCGGAGGAGCTCGCTGTGAATGGCTGCAGTACAACTGGGAGCTCAGCTAACAGCTTCAAGATGTGGACAGAGGCAGGCGGCGCCGTGAGACGACATGCGGAGGAAAGAGAAGCTCCTGCAGCGGGACGACCTTTGACTTGATGTCACAGTTTGGTGCTGCGGCTCGATATCAGGCGTCAGTCTGAGTTTCAACACAAAGTTAAAAAATAAAAATCCTTTGATTTAACAGGAAATATAAAAAATGCAGATTTATTTATTTTCTTGAACTTTTACCTTAAAATGCTTTTTACAACCGACTTGAACAGAAACGTTTTTGGTTCAGATAATTTCAATCTGGTCGAGAACAACAATATGCTGCTTCTTCTCTAGATTCCAGACACATGTAAAGCAACATGTGAGTATTACTGGGCAACAGCGCCCCCTGCAGCTGCACTGGTGAACAGTGGATATTACGGAATCCAGAAATCTTAGATCTTCTGTAAAGTCTGTTTCAGCTCCCTCACTTACTTGACTAGAAAAGATCTGACAAGTTTCCAGTTTCCAGAAGTTTCTGACGCTCTAGGAGAAGCTGAGCTCAGTGAATCCGGCCACGGGCAGCGGCGCCGGGCTCGTCTTCTCCAGCTTCATCCCCGTCGCTCTCTTGGGTTTGGCGAGGCGGCTGTGGTGCAGCAGGCTGAAGAAGTGGAAGCGCTCGCCCATCTTGGCGGGGTTGGTCAGCATGTCGTAGCTGCTGATCAGCTGCTTCCTGGTGGACGGGTCACTGCAGTTCCTCAGCAGAACCTGCAGAGGGAGTTTTAACATCTTGTGAGACGTACTTCTGGTTCTGACACTGATGTTCTGGAGTGGAGTTACAGAGACTGATCATCAAAGCTCCAATAGTTTCATATTGATGATGTGAACGGTCTCTCTCACAGCAACAAGCCACTGAAACTAAACTCTTGCTGCATCAGTTTCACCTGCATTCGTGTGTCGATGCCCATGTTCTTCAGGAACGTCCTCTGAGTGACAGGTCCCAAACAGGCCACGCCCCCTCCAGCCATCCTCCGCAGGTAGCTGAAGTCGACGTCGGCAGTGAGGTCGGCCGAGCCGGGGGAGGCCAGGACGTCGTGGAGCTGGTGACCTTTAAAACCCTGACGAATGACAGCGAGAAGAAAAACACCAGGGAGGGTTGAGAGCATTATGGGTAATAGATATTCACAAAGTCAAAGCAACACTATGTAACTGTGAGATGTATCTGACTGCAGAGGGCGCTGTTGCTCAGTAAAAGTTACACAGTGGCTCTTTAAATCTAGCATCGAGAACTGATGATGTGGGTTGTAAGGTTTGAATGTGTTTACGAACACAGTGAAAGACTTGAAAATAAAAACATCAGTGAGGAGCGGAGGAAGGAGCAGCGGAGGAAGAGGAGCGATGAGTCAGTCCAGCCTGGTTTCCCCCCCGCCTGCAGCAGAGGAGCTTCACTACTTCCTGCATCTGCTTCCTTCAACTGTAACTGAAGAGACGACCGGACAGAGCGTCCTCGCTTTAAAGTCCGAATCTTAAACTGATCCTCACAAACACAGTTGATCTACAACAGAACCTGAAGGATCCTCAAAGTGGTTCTGGGTTTAAGTTTTATTAAACTAAAGATAAACTAAAATAAAAAAATAAAATACTGAGTTATCACTTTTATCCCAGATTGTTTTATCATTTATTTTGCAACTAAACCGAACCTTGTGTTTTCATACTGTGTTTGGAACAAAGAGTGTAAATAATGGTGATGGTGGAGTATTTGGTTTGTTTGTTCATGTCCCATCTGCGAACATCTGATTCCAAAATCCAACAGAACTAAACTCATGATCGTCTGATCTATAGAAAACCTTCATAGACAAAAAAAACTCTTGGTACTCTGAACGTGTCCGTCTTGGTTCCGTCGTGGCCGTAGTCGGCGATCAGCGCCGCCCCGCCGTCCTCTACGATCCTCCGGGCCAGCTGCTGGACGATGACCCCGCCCTCTGCGCACACCTCCAAGTGTTCCCGCCTTTCATCGTCCTGACACACACACACACACAGTAACCACATTACATTACTCCGACATATAATACTGCTCATTGTCTGATTTTTGAAAACAGAGATGAATGAATCCTCCGTTTCCTTCACATCTGGTTGGACATAAACAGAAACTGAGCTCAGATCTAAAACCGTCTGATGATAACGTCAGGCATCTGGCACCACGTTCAAAGTGACTCTGCTGAGCCAGAGGCTGAATCAAACAGGCTGTGGACGTATAGATGGCACAAATACGGGCAAGAAAAACCAGATGGAGACAAACTTAAAGAGTTTGTCTGAGTCAGTTTATTTACACAAAGTTTAGAAGATTAACGAAGATTTTAAGATGAAATAATCTAGAAAAACATCATGTATCGTCCACATAAATCGAGTGCGTCCCACTGTGGGACCAGCTGCCTCCTGGTTGTTCAGGTACTCACGTGCACGAGTGTGGACGAGGCCAGGGTGGGAGACGGAGTCACCACGAACCTCAGCTGATCGTTCTTCTCCGGGTCGATGTCCACCATAACCTCCCTCCAGCCTTTGTCCGTCCTCTGACCACGACAAACAAACTCTATTTATTCACTTGTTTAATAAAAGATAAATACTGTAAAATGTAACTTGAATTGTTTTGTTTTTCCTCCTGTCACACGGACAAAGTCTCATGTTTCTGAAGCTCTGACACTCGAGTCTTCAAGATAAAGAAGAATTCAAGTGATGAGTTTGGAAACGATTCAAAGAAAAAGTTCAGAGTGAAATGAGAAAAGTCAAATCTAATAAAAACTCAGCTACAAAAAGATCGTCTTCCTGTTTGTTCAGTTCATGTTGTTGCAGTGTGAAGGAGTTTTATTTTACTTTTACCACCATCTGGTGGTAGAAATATATATAACACATGTGACACTGGTGATCAGGGATGGAGGGAACTACAGGACGCAGATAAACTTTATTATTCATTTTCATTTTACAAACAGATTGTTGTACTTTACCTGAAACTTGTGGATGGGCAGAGCGTCGAAGAACTCGTGAGCGATAAAGATGCTGAAACCTGAGAGAAGCAAAGAGACAGTGAGTGAATGAACTTCATCATCATACAATCTGTCTTTACTAAAGAAAGTCATGCAGGAATGTCTCTGGTGTTTTCTGATCTAAATTATATGAGAACAAAATGTTTGACGTCTACCTGTGGGGACGTCGTCTAAGCGGCGGTACCAGGACACCGGGAGGCCGGCTGCAGTTTCCCCGCGGCGGTAAACCAGCTCGTCCTCTGCGTCCGCCTCCCGGCTGCTGTCCCTGGTCAGAGTCTGGGCCTGCAGCCGACTCAGAACTGGACTCACCTCGACCAGGTGGAGAGACACCGAGGATTCACACAGAACTGACTGCAACTGACTGAACACCTGAAGGAAATAACAACACACACGTATATTTAATGTTATTGTATCGTCCAAGAATTAAGAATTTTCTCCAAAATATAAAGACACAACGTCATCTGCAAATATCAGTTGACCCAGAGATGTTTTATGATCTTTGATGACTAGAGTGACGTTGGGACACATAAGACGTCTGAGTTCTCACTCGGAGGACGTCGCTGGCCAACGATCCTTTTCCAGGTCCGAGCTCGACCAGCTGCAGCTGTTTGGGTCGACCGGCTCCCATCCACTCGCTGAGGATCCAGACGCCGAGCAGCTGGAGAGAGAAATAAAAAAACACATTTAAACAACAGCAGGAGAGGAAGGTTTTCTTATCTCGCTGAGCGGACGTCTGAGTTTGAAGTTAACTTTTCATCTGTGCCAGAAAAACTGCTTCAGTACTTGGTTCTAGTTTCAAATGATTTCAGCCTCACCTCTCCAAAGATCTGACTGATTTCAGGTGATGTGATAAAATCTCCGTCTGGTCCGAGCATGTTGTTCCTCACATAATAACCCTAAAAAGAAAAAAATCAGTCTGAGTGAGTGATGACTGTGTTCAGGTTTCTAGAACGATATCAGTGGCTGGGGCAGAATCATTTACCGTCACAGGGTTGGTGAGAACCTCCTTCATGTACTCGGCCACCGAAATCGGACCTGTGGCCTTTAATTTGGAGGTCAGGTGTCGAAGCATGGATGGCCGGCGCTTTGCTTCATCCGGTGAGGAGCTGCAGAGGAGTCTGGTCTGAGCCGCTCGCCATCGCACTGTCAAACACAAACATTACAACATGATTTTATTCAGAATTAAAAACAATACATAAGGAAACATGTTTTACATCTTCTGTCTTTGAATGAGAAAACAAACGCTTTGCTCATTATTGAAATCAAGACAAACTTCAAACTCACATTTGTACGTAAGAAAATCACATATTTGCTGTTTCTAACTTCTCAGTTGTGAAGATTTTAAACTTTAAACTGTGGATCAGACACAACAAGACATTTGACTGAGAGATAATCATAAAGATAATGTTTAAGGATTTTAAGGTAAGGGATAAATAGATGGTTCCTCAGTTTATTTAATTCATGTTTAACAGAGACACCAAAGACAGTAACAGATGACGTCACCTGCTGCTGATGAACTGGAGACTCTGCTGATCAGCTGCTGAGTTTTTAAAACAACTAAACTTCTCATTTTCATCTGAACTCATTCAAACTTCAAACTTCTCCTTCACTTCCGCTCTGACAGGGTGAGCTGCTAGCCGGCTAGCATTAGCCTCGTCGGGTTATGAGCGCGTCAACGGTGAAAGACGAAAAGAGCCGGAAACAGAAACTACGTTTTATCTTCAGGTGGAAAATCTCAACACGGAGTGAAGTTGATTTGAACCTGACGTTTCAAACAGAGGAAACCTGCAGAGTTCACGTGCAGCAGCTAAACGCTAATGCTAAAGCTAAGAGGCGGATGAGACGACAGATTGAATATCCGGTAAACCTTTCAAAATAAGGCTCCAGGAATAATAGTCATGAAGACAAACAAGTTTCAGAAAAAGCCTTTGTATTAAAACACACACTTTATATCGTGTTGTATTCAATTAACTCCCTATGTCGAGGTTTAAATTCCCCAAAGCTCCACGGTCTTATAGACAGATGAGGAAAATGTATTTGAATATATTTCAAAGATAAAACAGTCTTAACGTTAACATGTGTAATATACTGTAAGTTTAATCGTTTAATTTAATACAAATAAAACATTATGGCACCAAAGATTTAAAATTAATTAATTAAGGAAATATATATAAGCACATAACAAATAGAAGGGAGTTTTTTTAAAACAGGAGATAAAGTCTTATCTCATCTCATCTTATCTTATCTTAACTTAACCTAACTTATCTTAACTTATCTTAACTTAACTTAACTTATCTTAACTTATCTCATCTCATCTTATTACAACAAGCTTTAAAGAAGCTTTTGTTTTATTTTGAAAACAATCTTTCTCAAGTCGGTGACAACAAACGCTCTGATTGGATGACCTGTGGTGACGTAGTTCATACAAACCACGTGTACTGAACTCTTTCCTGTTTGATTTTTAGTTTTAAAGTAAAAAAATAAACAAGATAAAGTTTGAAGTTTTACTTGATTTTTCTTTTCATATTTAATTTTAATGTCACGAGGGGAAAACTTACGGAAACGCTGCGGTGACGTCACAATCTTCTTCCTCTTCTTCTTCCGGGTCACGGTCCTCACGTTGCAGCAGCAACATGGCGAGAAACAAACAGCGGAGGAAAAATAAAGTGGGTTTAAAATATGAAGGGAACGAAGAAGAGGCTGGAAACTACGGCGGAGGAGGAGAAGAGGAGGAGGATGGAGCAGCTGATGGAGGTGAAGAGAGAGGGAGGAAAGACAAAGGAGGAGAAGACGAGGAGTTCAGTCTGGAGGAGGTGCTGAGGCTCGGAGGAACTCAGGTGACAAACCGTTCAGAACCTCATTTAACCCGCGTCACATTAAACCTCATTAAACCTCATTAACTCAGTTCACCCACCGACAGACTTCATTTATATCAGGTCACTTTCACAATATTCATAAATACAAACAGCTGATTCCAGTCTGGATCCATAATAATCACAATAAATACTTTAATTGATCGATCTGCTGATTAAGTTATTATTAATATTCTTATTATATGTTTGGTGTTTCATCTTCTCTCCTCTGTGTCCAGGCTGACTACGTCCTCCTCGCCACCCTGGACGACTCCAACGAGCTCGTGGATGGAGGCAAAAAAGGAGCAATAGACGACCTGGAGGAGGGCGAGCTGGAGAAGTTCATCTCCAAACTGGGCTTCCGGGCGTTCACCGGACAGAATATCATAGCAGACGAGCCCGAGGGTGAAGACGCGGGAGAATCGAGCCAAAAGGAACCTAAACAGGCCAAAGCCAAACAAGTGTCCGGAGAAGAACAAGCGTCCAGCGCTCCGCGGAAAGTTAACGGTGACCAGCCGGCGGGAAACACACAGAAGACCAAGAAGGCGAAAAACACGCAGGTAACCGCCGGTAAAAAGGCCAAACAGAACGTGAACGTGTTTGAGTATCAGCAGAGGCAGGTTCTGCTGATCAAACCCGGAGGGAAGTGGTTCGACCTGGAATACACCGCCGAGGGTTCCGCCACCACGCAGGATCCACAACTGGTGTCCCAGTACAAGGCGCTCGCCCAGCAGCTGTATGAGGCTGAGGTGGCGCTCTACAAGAACAAGAAGAACCTGCAGAAAGGAGCCAACTCCACCTGGATGAAGAGCGTCGTCTCCACTGGCGTGCTGGCGGACAGGATGGCGGCCATGACGGTTCTGATCCAGGACGCTGTGGTTCACACGCTGGAGCATGTGGACGGCCTGGTGTCCATGGTGAAGAAGAAGGGCAGCCGGCGGATGGGTCTGAT
This sequence comes from Paralichthys olivaceus, assembly GCF_024713975.1. NCBI lineage: Eukaryota > Metazoa > Chordata > Actinopteri > Pleuronectiformes > Paralichthyidae > Paralichthys > Paralichthys olivaceus. The sequence goes on from NC_091111.1 coordinate 19,468,538, forward strand.
GGCTCTGGACACGCTGCGAGAGCTGCTGCTGTCCGACCTGCTGCCGGAGCACAGGAAGCTCCGCACCTTCGCCCAGCACCCGTTCGACCAGCTGGAGGAGAAGGCCAGCGGCAACAGGGATGCTCGCGACCGCCGCCTCATCCTCTGGTACTTCGAGCACCAGCTGAAGCACCACGTGGCCGAGTTCGTGGTGGCTCTGGACACGGTGGCTCATGACACGGTGGCGGCCACCAAGTCGAAGGCGCTGGCCACCGCCCACGAGCTGCTGTGCAGCCGCCCGGAGCAGGAGAAGGCGCTGCTCATCCAGGTCGTCAACAAGCTGGGAGACCCCGAGTACAAGACGGCGGCAAAAGCATCGTACCTTCTGGAGACGCTGCTGCACAAACACCCCAACATGAAAGCGGTGGTGTGCTGCGAGGTGGAGCGGCTCATGTTCCGGCCCAACATCAGCTCGAAGGCGCAGTACTACGCCGTCTGCTTCCTCAGCCAGGTGATGCTGAGCCACGACGAGGCCGAGCTCGCCACCAAACTCATCACCATCTACTTCTCCTTCTTCCGCTCCTGCATCAAGAATAAGGACATCGAGTCGAAGATGCTGAGCGCCCTGCTGTCGGGCGTGAACAGGGCGTATCCGTACGCCAGCGCCGGAGACGAGAAGGTGAAGGAGCAGCTGGACACGCTGTTCAAAGTGGTTCATCTGGTGAAGTTCAACACGGCCGTGCAGGCGCTCATGCTGCTGTTCCAGGTGATGGACTCGCAGCAAACCGTCTCCGACCGCTTCTACGTGGCTCTGTACAGGTGAAGCTTCAACAGTCACAAGCTGTTAGTCATCGGTTGGTCTCTGTTTGAAACGCTCACTTCATCTCTTCTTCTCTGCAGGAAGTTGTTGGACTCGGGGCTGTCGTCGTCCTCCAGACAGAGCATGTTCCTCAACCTGCTGTACAAGTCGCTGAAGGCCGACATCGTGCTGCGGCGGGTCAAAGCCTTCGTGAAGCGTCTGCTGCAGGTCAGCGCCGAGCAGAACGCCAGCTTCGCCTGCGGAGCGCTGTTCCTGGTGTCGGAGGTCATGAAGGCCAAACCGGCTCTGAAGATCCTGCTGCAGGAGGAAGGGGTGAGAAACTTCTCGCCAGAAATAAGCTTCCATAGAAAATATAAACTACGAGTTTTAAACCGTCTTAAATATGAATAAAAACAAATTGAACAGTTTAGAAGTCGAGGATGTTGAAGTTTGACTGTGTTCACTCAGGACGGAGAGGAGGAGGAGTTTAAAGACCTCGCTGAAGAAGATGATGATGATGAAGAGGAGCGCTTTGTGGACGCTGACAAACTGCAGGAAGGGACGAGTGCAGAGAAGGTGGAGCCCAAACCAACGGCATCGTGGGTACATCATCAGAACCTGGAAGGTCTGTGATCTGAGTCTTTATCGCTTGTTCACTCACAGATATGAAACGTCAGCTGATGATATTTTATTCTTTTCTTCCAGGAGGGAAACACAAGCAGATCTACGACCCGCTGCACAGAAACCCGTTATTCTGCGGCGCCGACCACACGACTTTATGGGAGCTGCAGAGGGTGAGACGCACAAATCACAATAAACACAAAGGTGTCGACTCGTACATGAAGCTTTGGTCGTCCTGCTTTCACGACATATTTATACCTTAATAAAAACTAAATACTACATTTTGTATAAATAATTTCTGAATCCATTTCCAACAGTCTCCTGTGTTCTTGTCTCTGCAGCTCACTCTGCACTTCCATCCGTCTGTGTCACTGTTTGCAAAAACAGTCCTGGAGGTAAAATCTAACTTCTCATTAATGAATCAAACGACTTCTTTATTTATCTTCCAGAGTCTCAGTTCTGCATCTGTAGAGTTTGTTTATTTCACATTTGGTCTCAGACGGAGTCAGATACTTTCGTTCCTCTGTTGTTGTCGTCCCAGTTTTAAGGATTTAATTTTTTATCGGAGATATAATCCTGAAAACACTTAAACAGAAGTGTTTTCTTTCCACAGGGAGGATTCATCATGTACACCGGTGACCCTCTGCAGGATTTCACCCTCATCCGCTTCCTGGACCGATTCGTCTTCAGAAACCCCAAACAGCTGAAGGGAAAACGTAACGAACTCTTTAGTTATTATTGATGATTAAATATCTGATTCAAATGAAATCACAGGGAAATCCAGTGATTTCAAATCCTCCGACAATATTTCTGACACATCTCATGAATCCAGTCATCAAATAAATAAATGAAAATTGATCATTTCTACTTTAATGTTTGAATTCCTCAGAAAACACAGATGCTGCAGCGCTGATGCCCAGACAGAGGTTACCTCTCCACTCTCTTCCAGGTGAGTGGATATAAAATTCTCTTCTCCTCTTGTTTTAAAGAACTTTTAGTAAGTGAAGGTTTTCCGTCTGTCGTCAGTGAACTGTGAAGAGTTTCTGTGCAAAGAAGAAAGTCAGATCCCTGTGGACGAAGTCTTCTTCCATCGGTGAGTCAGAAAACTTCAACTTCTAAGATCAACTTTAAAAAAAAAAAAAATTATCTTTTAAAGAAAAATGTTCTTTAGAAAGAATCAACACAATCTACTGCCTCGTTGAACCACAACAAAAACACAGGAAGGAGCTTCTAGTGGAGCGGAACCTACGATGACATGTTAACGACTTTCTGTCCTCATTTATTCATCATCTCCGCAGCTTCTTCAAGAAACGTCAGCAGGAGAAGCAGGTTCGTCGTCCCCGTCGGGACGGAGACAACGAGAGCGTGGACGACGTGGACGATGAAGAGTTTGAGAAATTACTCGGTGAGTCGGGGAGAGACGATCTTTTAGTTTACAGCTTCTGTTCACATATTCTGATTAAACTAGATTCAACTTTCTGACCTGATGTTTGATGACTTTGCTTCTGAGCAGATTCCTGTGAGGGAGACTCGTACTTCACCGACCTGGCAGTTGATGATCTCGACTTTGCAGGGTGAGTTTGATCATCAGGTCTTTATTATATTATTATAACTGTCTGGTCGTGTTGTTTTTAATACGGATGAATTAGCTGTTGTATCTCAACCTCACTAACTCACTCGTCTCCACTTTTCTCAGTAACGTGAAGAGTAAAAAAGGAAAGAAAGGAGCTGAGGTCTCTGACTCGGACGACTCGGACATGGACGACCTGGACGATGAGGAGGTGTCTCTGGGCAGTATGGACGAGGAAGACTTCGGAGACGAGCTGGAGGACGAAGGGGGGGCGTTCATGGATCCTGACGGAGACGACGACGATGAAGGTTGTGAACGTGCTGATAACTGAATGTTGTTTGATGGTTGTTTGCACATCTGAAGAGTGATTCCTATCATTTAGAATCTTCGTGTGTTCGCTGTTTATTGGTTCAGTGAATATTTAGAGGTTCACTTTGCTCCTGTGGGTGATTTGTGTTGTTTCAGGATTTGTTACAGCTTCGATCTGGCGACTAAATAAATGTATTTCTTTGCTCTGTCTCAGTTCCAGAGTTGGAGGACGACGATGCTGCATTCGATGGTGAGAACAACAGCGAGTGTTTTAGAAACAACACATTTTTAAAACCACACTTATCGTTGCTGAAAAAGTCAATTTGTTCATCCTGTTAATTTTAAACATTAAGAAGTGAATGAATGAAATAATAAAACATCAGAATCGAAATGTGAAATGTTCTTTTCTCTGCAGATTCAGACGAAGAGATGGAGACTCCTCCCACCAAGAAGAATAAGAGGAAATCCTCCGAGGAGCTCGACTTCTCTGCATCTTTAGGTCTGTGCCGAGTTCAATTAACGTTTAAAATAAATATATTCTCACATCAGATTGTTTTTAAAAAATATTAATTGTGGTTTCTTGTCTCAGGCTCTAAACCGGGGAAGAGGAGGAAAGGAAAGAAAGACACGGCCATGTTTGCTTCTGCTGAAGAGGTGAGATGAGTCTTTAGTTGTAATAATAATACTTTGTATTAGCCAACGAATTGATTCAGCTGAATCTTGTTCAACATCTCGGACTCATAACTCACGCAGCTTTTTTATTTTCTTCAAGGAAAGTTGGTTTTAGAGATGAAACCATTTGTTCGATGTGAAACTTGATTTTTAATTCTTGCTGTTCTTCAGTTCGGTTCCCTGCTGGACGAGAACGCTGGCTCCAAGTTTGACAACATCGGGCTGAACGCCATGGCCAACACGGACAAAGCAGGTGAGACAACAAACTCCTGAGTTCACTGAGAAACATGTTTGTGTAAATACATAATAAATAGTTTAGAGAAAGTATTTATCTTCACTTTGACCTTTTTATTTTCACCTGTTCTCATGAACCTACTTAAATTCTGTCTGTGGACGAACACGCTGCAGAGAAAGTTCAAACTATTGTTGTTGCAGCTCCGGTGAATTAAAGTCTCGTTATCATAAACATCATGTTGGACAAAAGACACAAGTCAGGATTGTCTCCAGTTTGCTGGACACCAGCTGAGTTTAAAAACTTCTCCACAGAGAAAATCAACCACGTCCCGTCAAACGTGTTAAATCAATGTTTACAAGACAGAAGTCGTGTTGACGTCTTTTCTGACACTCGATCTCTGCAGGTGTGAAGCAGTTGAAGTGGGAGGCTCAGCGCGACGACTGGATCCACGGACGTGACGCCAAGACGCTTCGTAAGAAGAAGACCGTGTTCAACAAGAAGAAGACGACGTTCGGCCGAGCCAGGACGGGAGGCAGGACGTTCGGGAACAAGAAGAGGAAGAAGTAACGGACTGTAAATGTGGACTTCGTAGAGACGGACGGCTTCAGTCCTGCTTGGTCGACCAGGCTTCGTGGTCTCTCTCTCGGATCCCGTTCACCCCCGCCCACTCGTTGGACTGGTAGTACACTGAGAGGAAACAGGAGCAGAGACTGGTCTTCAAACGTCAGCTTCACATGTTTGACTTTTCTCTCACTAACGAGATCAAATCTACACGATGTGAGTTAATGGGACGTTACTTCCTAATCATTGTGTATTTACAGTTTATTAAAAATCTAAGAGCTTTTCTTCTATTTTATCTTTATAACCTTCAGAGTTAAATGTTCTGTGTCGGAGGTGCGGGGCAGAGACGAGCTGCTCACCTTCTAGAATCGATGGAAACCTTCTGTTCACGGTGTTTCTGAAATCTGTGGGAAAACATAACGAGACATTTTGAGTCAATTACGTCACTGAATGTTCTCAAATAAAATATTGTTGTGTAAAGAAACTAAGAAACAGAACGAACTAAATATTAAAGTGGTTTTATGAATTTTGGACATTTCACGGAGGTAAATGAATCATTCATGTTTGTGGTGGAGTAAAGAATCTAAAAGTGAAACCACAGAGATTTTTAACAACATGAAAGAACAAACAGGAAAAGTTTCTGAACCAAAAACTAAATAAAGAACTTTAATATCTGAGCTGTAACTTAAAACCACAGGATGTGACATCACTGAGTTCAACATGGAGGAAGTTCATCTGAATTAAACATGAAGTAATAATCACCTCTGCTGTTGTTCATCATGTGAAACAAACCATAAGCTCCACAGAGTCCCAGCAGCTCCACTGCCACCAGGGCCTTCAGCAGCCTGCTGGCCCGAGGGGGAGGGGCCATCTGAGCACACACATGTTAACACACTCACACATGTTTGATATAAAACACACACATGTTAACACACACTCACGTTAACACACACATGTTAACACACACACACGTTAACACACACATGTTAACACACTCACACACGTTAACACACACATGTTAACACACTCACACACGTTAACACACACACATGTTAACACACTCACACACGTTAACACACACACGTTAACACACACATGTTAACACACACACATGTTAACACACACACTCACGTTAACACACACATGTTAACACACACACGTTTGCTATAAAACACACACACGTTAACACACACATGTTAACACACACACACATGTTTGATATAAAACACACACACACATCTGAACCTGTTCAGTCAATGATCTGAACTCACCTTCAGCTCAGTGATCGACACAAAGTCACGTGTCCCCTCTGCCCTCGTGTTGCACTACTGAAGCTAACTGAAGCTAACTGCTAAGATAGACTGACAGCTAATGGAGCTTGCGGCTAAAAGAGGCTAACAGAAGCTAACGGCTGAGATCAACCACCCGGCGAACACAAACGATATCTACGAGGCGAAGCTAACAGAAGCTAACGGCTAACAGAAGCTCACGGCCGCACGAAGCTAACGACCTATGCTAACGGCTAATGTGAGCTAACAACAAACCTCGTAGGTACGGAAGCCCGTTTGGTTCAAATCGTCGGCGAACGAATTGACGTATAACGATGATAATAATCTTAAATCATAAATCTACAAGATGTTTAAGAATCAATGAATTCAAACATTTCAGATCCATAATTGAACTAAATATCTGAAGACAAATATATTTAGTCAGATGATAATAAATAATGTATATTAATGTAATGTAAAATATATTTTATGACTTTGTTTCATGACGAGTTGTTAAATTTTTCTTCTTCCTTAAATAAACTTTTAATCTCATCCTCTGTGAAAATGTTGTGAAGGAAACTTTACACAGTTTAACTTCTCGTCTCCAGATTCACTTTGTAGATTTTTTATCAGACGTCATTTTGTGTTTTTTGACAGAAATCTCATATAACTGACTTCTCCCTCTGTGATCACCACCTGTAATACTACTACTTATTTAAATTATACAAAATAATAAATACACATTTGTATTTGGGATTTATTTGGCTGTAGTGGCAGGAGCTCACCAGTAGGTGTCAGTCTATGGGTGAAACACAGTGATGAGAGTTATGAGAAGAACTAAGAGAATTAAAACCTTCAATTTATAAAATCAAATATCTGTTGTTTGATTAAAGAGAAGAATCTGCTGCACGAGTACAAACGATGAGATGATGTCTGTTCGTCAGAGCTGATGTTTCCTGGAGGAAGCAGCTGCAGAGAAAACTCACAACTGGACTCAGATGATGCACGAGGGACAAATGAACAAGAGAAAACTAAATCAAGTTGATGATCACTGACGTAGAGCACTGACGTAGAGCACTGACGTAGAGCACTGACAGAACACAGATGTGTTGATCAGTTTGGTTTTAATTTGTTATTTGATGATATAAGAACAGACGGAGACGTGATGATTGACAGCTGAGACTCTGCATGACGTCATCAGCACAAGATGGCAGCGTTAGCGCCTCAAAATAATTTGGCTTGATTGCAGCGAGAGGAACCATGTTTGTTTAGAGTCGGAGGTTCTTCTGTATGAAAACACGACAAACAGTCGATGGTAAATAGTTTGTAATAAACACGGTAACCACTGCAGATGTAGTTATATGATCCTGAATCTATATCAGTTTGAAAAAGTCACTTTTAGAACTTGTATTTCTGTGTCTTTGTCTTGGATGAAGAGTTCAGCCCGTGACCCTGCAGTGAAAAGTATTCTGGGTTGTTTGACGTCGACAAAGGGAGGAACAGGCCTGAGGGTGTGCAGAGAGCATGGTGGTCCAACGCCGGTTTCCCCTCACCTCGGCTGTGTGTACCGTCTGTCAGCTCGTCCTTTCAGATTCACCACCAGGTAAATACACAGCGTGGGACCACAAACAGTGACCCTGCAGCCGAGGGGGGGAGGAGGAGGAGGAGGAGGAGGAGGAATCCTGACAGTCTCCTCTCTCCACTTGTTTCTCCTGTAGAACAGAACATGAAGAAAACATTGAGAAAAAAAATCACCTTCAAACTTCAAGATGTTTAATTTCTTTGAGTTTAAAGGTTCAGTGTGTAGAATGTAGTGACCTCTAGTGGTGAAGTGTCATGTTGCAGCTGAATACCCCCCCCCCAAACCTGTGGCAGCTTCAGTCGTCATAAAAAGTCAAAAAGTTTAGTTTGTTCAGTTTGAGCTAAAAAAACAAAAAAAAACATGGCGGCCTCCGTAGACAGGAGTCGCTCCTGATGTAAATATAAAGTGTTTAAATATAAAGTGTTTAAATATAAAGTATGTAAATATAAAAAGTTTAAATATAAAGTGTTTAAATATAAAGTATGTAAATGTAAAAAGTTTAAATATAAAGTGTTTAAATATAAAGTATGTAAATGTAAAAAGTTTAAATATAAAGTGTTTAAATATAAAGTATGTAAATGTAAAGTGTTTAAATATAAAGTGTTTAAATATAAAGTGTTTAAATATAAAGTATGTAAATGTAAAGTGTTTAAATATAAAGTGTTTAAATATAAAGTATGTAAATGTAAAGTGTTTAAATATAAAGTGTTTAAATATAAAGTATGTAAATATAAAGTGTTTAAATATAAAGTGTTTAAATATAAAGTGTTCTAGGGTGAAGAAAACAACAATTAAACACGCAGTAAAACATCTCTAGAATTATTATATATTATTATATATATAAAATATTCACTTTCTGCCAACAGATCAATTTCACCTGAATCTTACGAACCTTTAGCTTCACTCCTGAGTACTGATGTAAATACTGTAAAGTACAATTACCTCAATACTTCACTTAGTTACCTGAAGACGCGTAAATCAGGAATGACGTCATTATTTACGGTCACCGGGGGTCACGTGTCGAGGTGTTGATCATATTCAGGGGGGGTGGGGGTGGGGGGGTTGCAGAGGGAGGCATCTGATTGGTCGCTGGCTCCGCAGTTTGCAGCGCGAGCGCAGGTGGCACAGTCCAGTCAGCGCGCAGAGCTCGTGCGTCCCGGTCACGATGAGCCACGAGTCCCGGTGAGAACCGGAGAGGACGCACCGGTACCGGGGGGGACAACGGAGCACTGGTCCGGGTTCAACCACGCGTGTTTGCAGAGGTTCGGATGAACGTGCACGATGCTGAGCGCCTTTAAGATGGAGGCGCACGATCACCCGGACTGGAGCGGCAGCGGCTACTACGGAGAGACCGAGGTGTGTGCACTGTGCTGCGGATACAAGCGGAGGAGGAGCCGCTGGTTCTTAAAGTATCGATCAGTTATTGATGAGAGATTTAATCACGATCACAGAACTCAGGGAAAATAGAAACATCCAACTGAAATCTCCTCGAGCTCCACTGGATTAGTTCACTGGGAGTTTAGGTTTTCACATCCAAGTGAATCTACTGTGTTCTTTGGAAAGAAAAGTAATTTCTATTTATTATTATTTTAATTTTTAAATCTATTTTAAAACTACTTCTAATTCTGCACTGTATTAAAATTACAGCTTCTCTCTGTTCAGTTCAGCTTTTAACGTTTTGGAACAAACGTGATCAACTCTCATGTTAATGTCCAAACAAAAATATAAGATTTTATTTTTACTCTAAATAATTTCTGCTGATAATTTCTAGCTAATCTTCAGTTGATGATATTTGATTGTATTTTTAATTGTTCTGATTTCCACTGCAGGTAATTTCCCTGCATGAGAGTAATTATTATATTATGAACTGACAATATACAAAGACAGTAAATGAATATTTGTTCTGCAGATAAGTTGAATTAAAGTTTAGAAAATCAGGTCTTAATGTTACTGAGGAAAAAACTGAATTAAATGTAGGTCACATCAAGGCCTCATTATATAAAGTGAATGTCTAACAATGTTTCACAGTCAAAGTTCTGTCACGTTCCGCATCCATCTTATATTAATGACAAAAAATGTTTTTATTTATCACGAGAATCAATGTTAAACATTTAATAATCCTTTAATAATTATACATTTATTTATCCGTATTTTACTGTGACCAGATAACTTCAATGACCTAAACTTTACTGTTCAAATAAGGTATTTTTCTTGAATTTTGGGGGAATTCTATCGGTTGCAGTTATTTTATATTTTACCACCAAGGTTTGATAATTAATCCTACATCAGTATTTGTTCAGCTGAATTTGATCCCTGGTGGTGGAGAGACTCTGAAACTCCAATTAAAGCTTGATATTGTCAAAAAAGTGAGTTTTAAAAAAGAAAAGTTTACCTGAACTTTGTAATGTGTATTTCTGAGACTGTTAATTAATGTAATGTTGAGTATAATTAAATAACACCAACAAAATAAACAATCCTAATTTTTTAAAATTAAAATAAAACTTGCAGAGAACATTTAAATTATGAACATGTTTTTTTTTGCTTGCTGGGTATTTCATGACCTTTATTACTAAAATCCTGTTTCAGACACTATTTCAATCTTCATTAGAATCATTCTTGATAAATACAGGCCGAACATTTTACCTGATGAAGAAGCAAAGACAGACTAATGTACGAATGGTCATTAGAGTTATAATACATCTGTAAAATTAAAAACATTTATTATATTTTTTAAGTATCTGAGAAAAAATGTATTTCTCTAGACTGAATGAAAAAACCAACCCGCAGGAGGAAACAGATTGAATTTCTCTCTATGGTAAATGTTTGATTGAAGATATAAAATAATAGATGTGTATACAGGTGCGTTATAGAAACATTAAAATGCAGTCGACTAATCATCTGTTAATCTTAAATATTAATGAGAAACCACTTTGATAAATGATAATTAAAGTGGGGGGGGGGTTGAACTGTTGTTTCTCTATATTAAAGAATTATATTTGATCTTCTCTGTAAAGAGCCTTGAGATAATGTATATTAGGATTTGTCTCTATACAAATAAAATAGAATATCATTTAATATCAGGCTACTTGTTGTTCCAGCTGCTAAAAGTGTTGTAGGATCAAAAAACAGAGAATTCCTTAAATGTCACTTTAGTTCTCTTGATAAAATTGTTAAAGAAAAATCTTCAATAAACCAGATCAACACAAACACTGATTTAGAGCTGACACGTTCTCTATCACACCAGATGAATTAATAACGAAATCATAGTTGTGACATCAGAAATCATTTCAAACGGAGAACAGGTCTGATGTTTGTTTGTTTGTTTGTTTGTTGTTTGTTTGTTGTGATGTAACTGATGACTCGTTTTAAAGGCCCACGTGACGCTCACCCACAGTCTCTGTGTTCCAGTGTTACATGAACTCTGGTTTGTCCATGAACTCCGTGAGCAGCTACATGAGCGCGCCTGGCATGACCGGCACCGGCCCCATGAACGCGCCCTACGTGAACCCGGTGGGGGTCAGCCACTCGTCGGTACCGGGCGGGATGTGTCAGAGCCCCGGGGCCGCGGTGCACTCCGGAGCCGGGATGACACCGGGCCTGAGCTCCCTCAGCCCGCCGCCGTACGGCAGCATGATGAGCCCGGTGTACGGGCAGGCCTGCGGCCTCCGGTCCCGGGAGCCCAAACCGTACCGGAGGAGCTACACGCACGCGAAGCCTCCGTACTCGTACATCTCCCTGATCACGATGGCGATCCAGCAGGCCGCCGCCAAGAGGCTGACCCTGAACGAGATCTACCAGTGGATCACCGACCTGTTCCCGTTCTACCGGCAGAACCAGCAGCGCTGGCAGAACTCCATCCGACACTCGCTGTCCTTCAACGACTGCTTCATCAAGGTGCCCCGCTCCCCGGACCGACCGGGGAAAGGCTCCTTCTGGGCGCTGCACCCGGACTCCGGGAACATGTTCGAGAACGGCTGCTACCTGCGGCGGCAGAAGCGCTTCAAGACCGGCAGGAGGCCCGGGACCGGGGCCGGGACCGGGGCCGGGGCCAGGGAGGCGGCGGCGGGGAGGCCGGGCTCGGAGGGCGGCTCGGTCACCAGCACCAGCCCCGGCTCAGACTCCCAGCTCTCCCCGGCCTGCTCCTCCTCCCCTGCGGCCTCAGAGGTGAAGAGCTCCGGGGTCAAAGCTCACCTGCCCTCCAGCCCCGTGCGCGTGCCCTCCCCTCTCGCGCACACGCAGCAGCTGTTCTCGCATCACCACCATCACGCGCTGCTGATGCACGAGGCTGCTCACCTCAAACCAGACCCCCCCCACCACCACCAGCACCACCAGCACCAGCAGCACCCCCACCACCCCTACCCCTCCTTCAACCACCCCTTCTCCATCAACAACCTCATGTCCGAGCCTCAGTACGGAGGGTACGGCTGCCCGGTGTCCGCAGCCCCGCTGGTGGCCGTCAAACCGGGCCTGGACCCCCCCCACACCGACACCGGCTACTACCACAGCGTGTACAGACCCATCATGAACAACTCGTGAGGTCACTGGAGTAAAAACTGACCAGGCCACAAGAACTGTGTTCCACTATCCACCCTGTCACAACATCTACACATCTTTATAGAGACACCACTTTTCTTTTATTGCTTTTGTTTCATTCCATGTCTTCACACGCTCCTTTAACACAATTTAAAATTTTAAAAGTGTGTCTGCTGCCAACAACACCATCTATCTGAAAACCAGAGCACCGAGGAAAAGAAGAAATACATCAAATACTTGAATAAGAATGAAACAAATCAGACAAATAAATAAACTTCGGTGTGAGTTTCAACTTGAAGTATATTTTACTGTCACATTTGAAGTCCTGTAGTTTAAAGTGTTTTTTAATTAAACAAAAGGAAAAGCAGCTGAAATTACTTTTTATTTTTAACACTAACCCCGAACATTCCCACGATCTCCTGCAGACATGGATGAGAAGTGTTCTCCTCTTTAATCCCATTAACTCCAGAGACGTGATGTTTCACAGCTGACAACATGTCTCAACGAGGACGCTTCTGTAAACTCACCGCTGCAGGAGAGTTGGTTGGAAACGTGTCGTGGCAGCCGGTCACCATCTTCACCACGTCAGACTCATAGACTGTAAATAAAGATGGACGACTGTCTACAATGTAGGACGCAGCCTCCTCCGGGTTAGTGGATGGGACTCATTCTTAGATATTTTCCAGTTTCATTTTATTTACAGTCTGTGGATTAAAGTCACAGCAGCACCTAGTTCTATATCTATTTATCTATATATTCACTTCAGCATGTTCACATCAGACTTTATATAACGATGGACGACACAACATCTGCATGACTCTATCGGTCGTTAACCCGACTCCTCCATGTTAGCAGATGGGACATGGACACCCCCCCCCCCCCCCCCCCCCCCCCCCTCCCATAATGTTGAATAAATGTTCTCCAAGATGTTTCTGTCACGTTAGGTCGTTCTTATCTCACTGATGTTTGTTCACGTGTTCATGTTTCTGATCAGTTTGGTTTTCATTTGTTTTTTTAATGATATGAAAACAGGCTTAGACATGATTGACAGCTGAGACCGACTCCTGATTGGTCAAACATGTGTGCTGACGGGATCTCGATACCACGGCTCCACCCCCCCCCTATCGCTACTTCGCAGACAGGTGATGTCATTGGTGCACGGTGGCAGCGTTCAGGGACATCCAGGCTTTGTTTCTGGACAGAGGGAGGAAGTGGAGACGCATCTTTATTCACAGACTCGGTCGTGAAACCCTCCAGAGGCTGTGTTTGGTTTTCATGAGCAGCTTGAGGACGTTTAATATCTCTGACAACCTGAGTTCTCTCATGTAGCATCGTGTTGTTATTCACTTTTTTAAAAACACATGAACGCTTAAATAAATCATGACTGAGGTATTCACTGATGTTTTTTATGTCTTAGAATAAAATGTGAAAATGTCTAAAGCTTGTCTGAGCCACAGACCTGATTATTACAGACCGACCAAAAACCAAAAGCCCGTCCCACAGTCTCCGGTCATGCAGGAGGTGGACGTGCAAACTTATTTCTGCTTCTCACGAGTCGTCCTGAAGCTCAGAGGGACAGCGTCCACAGACAGCGCAGGTTGTTGATTAACTTTACACACAGGATCAATAGATTGTGTCCAAACATCATCTCGTGTTGAATATTAAACACTTCAGTGCTTCTGTCGCTCACTCAGGGATTTACAGACAACATGGAAACCACGGCCGAGACGTACCTGTACACACGAGGTACTGAGAGTACTGCAGATACTTCATAATCAGTGTACACGTAAACTGATTCAATACGTTTTAGTGCAAGAATACAAAACTATGTTTGTTGCAGAGACTGCTGCCGAGCTCAGTGTCTCTGATACAACCCTGAACAGCTTTTCATGAAATAGTTTCCTGAGACAGGAGCTGTGTCATAAACTGTTAAAAATAAACCAAAGATAAGACCTGATGCTCTGATGTGAGTTTGGTGAAGTTTAGTTTTAGGGAAACATCGTGGTTTGGGTTAAAATAAGTATTTTATCACCACTAGACGTCACTTCACAATAAAATGAAACTGGTTGGTGATTAGTTGCTGTATCAACAACTTTTTTATGTGATGGATGATTTAAAAAATTCAGTTTCGGTCTGAATATGGATATTTCACAAGTTAAAGCGTTGACCTGTCAGAATCACAGACGTGGCAGGGTTCATCCTCTGAGGAACGCGAACGTCTGTTTAAAACGTCGTGAAGAAATGCGTGTGTGCGCTGCTGAGGTTCACAGAGCTGCAGAAACCAACACGGAGGTTTGAAGGTGTAAAGTGGAACATGGTTCCTGACCTACATGTGTTACTCCACAGAAACATCCTCTAAAGAGGAAAATGAAATCTGGACGTGGTTAATTCTCATAAACAAAGGCTGATATCAGTGCCGAGGTGTGAGGGGCGGTTTTCTTCAGACTCGCCGCCGCAGAGCGTCTCCGTTTGCTTAAGAAACCAATCAGCACGTTATGAATAATAATGACCTGTTTCTGAGGAGGAATAATGGGAAGGCTGCATGCAGAGCCGGTCGAGGTCAGGGCTTAGCCAGCGATGCTGTGTTTGGACAAGGAGTGTTTACCACACACACACACACGCATGCATACATATGAGGGATGTCCTCTCTTAAGCTCTGTATGCACAACTCCTCCTACAGTCGAGCTCAAGCCCTTCAAGAATCAGAAGCAGAGTCTCTGAACTCATCGATGAAAATGGTTTGTGTCTCCATCAGCGAGTTAAAGTGGCCCCGGAGTGAAAATCAAATGAATCTGTGTGACTGTTAGAATCCCAGGATTTTTTTTTTATCTAGCGTCACCAGCAGGTCAAAGCTTGCAGTCGTCCACGCGGACGGATTACTGGACCGGCCCGCTGGGCACCACCGTGTGAGGTGTCCGTCAATATTTCTATGTTTGAAAGAGAAAATTTGACCTTGAGGAGATGCGAGACACAAAGAAACCGTGAAGACGCAAAACCACGAAGACTCACAAGACAGAGGGACACAAAATGACCACAAAGATAAAAACAGGGAGCATGAAAAGATTCAAAAGAACCGAGAAGAGACAGAACAACAGAACATCACTGAATGTCCCACTTGTAGACATCCGTCCTCTAAATATGACTAATGTTTCAATAGATCCATGAATTCTTCATAAAGCGTCCTCTCACACAATGTTGAATAAAGTGAAAGAAGAGTTCCTGGATCCACAGCAACAGTCACTGGCTTCTTCCTCTGACTCATATCACATCCTTCATCGAGGTTATTCAGAAATCTGTCCAGCAGATTTTAGCTGTTTACAAACCTACAAACTAGCGGGAGTGAAAACATGAGCCGCTGATGTCACGATCACTGAGTGTTATTAAACGTAAATTGATAGAAAAATGATCACAAAGACACAATAAGGACGAAAAACAACCACAGAGACACAAAAAGAGAAGTTAACGATTCAAAGACACCGAGAAGAAGAGACAAAGAGACATCACACGACCGTCAAGATTTAAAACAACCGTTCTGTGTTCTAGCTCGTGAGAGGAGGCGGAGACGGGAGGTGCAACATATTCTAGTGTGTATGTGCTGCGTGTTGTATGTCACTATGTTCTCTATGTTAAATATCTTTGCATGAAGGACGTTCAAGGATCTGGGAAACTGTTTGATGCCAAAAGAAGAAGTGAACATTCGATATGGACGTTTTTCACACCTGCTCTAAAACACTCTGTGTTTCTGTCTTTATCTCGTCGCCTCCTGGTTTCTCCTCAAATCTCTGCCTCCTCTGCAGAGCTCGAGCTGCTGCTGCCGGACCACGTGCTCCCTGAGTAAACCTCCACACCTTCCTCATATTTGCCTTCGGCTTTAACGGGCCCTCGACTGGTTCCCGGAACAAACCAACCAGAGGAGGAGGCGACGCTGGTGACGAGCTGAAACCCAGCAGACTTCATTCGGTTTGTCTATGCGTCGGAGACGCAGGAGAAACGTGATGCGGTTCTGCCGGAGCTCAGGATGAAGTCATGTGACGATGGTAGATGATAATATTTCTATCAGATCACACAGTCAGAGGGTCGTCTGATCGATGAGTCACCGCTTCACTCAGCGCTGTTTGTCAGAGAGAAACATTAACTCAATTTTAAATCACTACGAATCTCAGCTTCTTCTTCTTCTTCTATGTTCCTGACGTGAAGAGTGATTTAAAAAGAAGGAAGCTGAGCCTGACACATTATATAATGAATCACTATTTATATCCAAGTAAAGATTTTACTGTGGTAGGTTTGTGCACAACCATAAATATAGAAATATATAGAAACAGGGAACAGTATAAAATAATATAACCACTAAAGAAGACTGATGTTTTATCAATGGTGGAGCAGGTTGGCTCTCAGCGATGAATCAGCCTCTGGGGTCAACAGCCGATAGTTTCTCTGGTGTAGAAGCAGAAATCTGGACCAACACTCTTCTGTCCTCACTGTCCTCACTGTCCTCACTGTTTACTGTCCCACACGTTTCTTCTATCAGAGACAATCTGATGCATTCAAGTTCCACAGGGACTGTTCACCTGCAGGAACCAGAGCTGCTCGAACACAAACCACAAGCTTCTTGTTACAGATTCTGTTTTAAGTAGAGATTTTAAAACCTCTTGTTTGTTCCTATAACGTTTCATTTTCCTCCGAACATCCAGGAGCTGATGCTGCTGACGACGACCGAGGTAAAAGTTTGAAAACACCAGTGTCGGCCTGCTTTAGATTTAGAATGTGTTCTGACGACACGTCCACGAACGTCTGATTAAGAAGACGATTACATTTTTTGCCAAGTGCAGCGTTAAAGCAGAATTTCTCGTGTTTGATGTGTGAGTGAGAGAAGCTTGGTGCTCTAATGTGGACGTGTTGAGAACAAACACAGAAGCTGAGGTCTCTCAGCGGGGGGGGCGTCTTTGAACCACTGATAATTCAGAAAAAAAAAAAAACTCCATCTGAGATAAAGAGCAGTTTGCCATTCATGGACATGTACAATGACGCTTTCTTAAGGCGAAAAGAGCTTAAGAGTCAATCTGGTGCCTTTCAGACCTCCAGCCCGGCCACCCAGAGAGCTCTGGGCCTGGGGCTTTACGGTGGGATGAAAACTGGCGGGGAAACCGTCAACTGCGGCTAAACGTCAGAGTTATCGGCCAAGATGTCGTCTTCACGCTCCTGAATCTGAAGTGTGAGCATTGGGCTAAATATTCCTCTGAAGGTGAGCTGCAGCGCCACGTGCGGCGCTAAACTCGGCCGGCTGCCTCTACGCCGGGCGGCCAAATACAACAAGTCAGCAGCAGGTCACCTGACGGTACAGTTTTACAGAGAAAAGGCTTTAAATGACATGAAACCAGTTATATGTGGCGTTGACTAATAGCTGGCGACGCAGAGCCGCCACAACAAAAAGGCGCCTGAGACGGCGCCTTGATTCATGGGAAAGCCGTGGCTCTGCCTTTGTGGCGGCTCCTCCACTGAGCAAATACTCCAAACTGTTCATTCCCTGCCGGCCCTTTCTCTCCTCCACCACATTGTTTGTGCCCTCGCATTTCATTGAGGCTGGAGGGGGGGAAGATTGCTCTCAGAGCCACTGAGCAAACAGTGGAGAAAGGAGCCTGCCATCTTTACTCTGTTCCCAGGAGAACTTGCCTTTTTTTATTTTTTCATTTCAGCTCCAAGCTGTCGAGCTGAGCCAACAGTTTGATGTCAGAAAGCTGAATTAATTGCTTTAAGCCGAGGGGGCGGGCCACCCATCACCAAACGCTCCCCGAAATGTTTTACCGGAGATTATTAAAGATTTCCCGCTACACAAGGTGCACAAATATTACACGGCAGAAAGAGTCGGACTTAATTTTCTTTTATTTATGGTTTTGAGTCATTTCAAAGAAAAATCTGCGGCTGCTTTGTGAGCAGGTCTTTAGGATTATGTCTGAAGATTATTTTAGTTTGGTCTTTTTCTTCCAGAGAAAGAAACACAGGACACTGAACAATAACATCTTCACGTGGACGAGCCCACGAACCACAAACCTCCTGACACGGCAGCATTTTACTCAAAACTCACAAACAATGACAGAGTCTTGTTGTGATTCTGAATTTGACCGACTGATCTGAAATGTGTTTAACATTTTCCCGACAACTGAATCTGTGGCAGCTTCTCACTGACAACGTCAAACGACTTCTGGAAGAAACGACCGTGTTGAACCGAGCTGAGGTTCAGTCTCTGTCCACACACACACCTGAAAACTCACGTGACCTCTCCTGCACGCACACACACACACACACACACCTGAAAACTCACGTGACCTCTCCTGCACAAACACACACACACGTCAGTGTGATCAGGAATATCTGGAATAACATCTCGTCATTGTTGTAATGCACAGAATTGAAGTGAACGGCAGCTGTTAGCAAAGACAACAGGGTCAGTGACACGTGCTCGATTCTCCGCGTTGTCTCTACACTGATCCCGAGCGCGGCGCCTCGACCAGCAGGGGCCTGAGGCCTGGCGCCGTCAGAACCCTCGTCACCACAACATTCACAGTTTCATGCTCGGGACAAACAAAACCAAGCTACTTATTAAATCAGCGCTCAGGAATAAAATCCAGATGAGCTCAGGTTCACCAGCTGCTCCGCTTCCGCATCAACACGACGTGATTGGCTAAAATCTGCGACGCCGCGGAACCACAATGCAGTTTGGCAACGTGCGACATCTCCACATCCAAAGTGAACGAGAAGAATTTCAGGTTGTTCTGTTTTTCTCTTGGTTTCATGACGTTGAAATTTAAAACATTTTTGATATTTCGGATAAAGAAACTTTCCAAACCATTTCGAGAATCGACTCCAAAGTAAATTCAACTGTTCTCAAGACGACGTCAGCCTCGTGTTCGTCACCTGTCCGTCGTCCCTCAGATGAGAATCTGTTCACTCTACATACAGAGACCTTCCACATTAAAACTAGCTCCAGCTCAAACCCCCCCCCCCGCTGCCAACGTTTCCGACCTCCACTTAACATCCACCTCGGGTCATTGAATGTAAAGCACACAGAGCAGTGATAAACACATCTGCGCTGTATGTTATCAGCAGATTAGTGGCTCTTTGTTAACGAGGCCGCAAACACTGAGTGAGCGATGAAAAGTCCTGAACAAAGAATGTGAGAGCACCGAGGATCAACCTGCGTCCGCCGGGATTAAACATTAAAGAAATCTTCACCTTCGCGGCTTCAGCAGGAAATCTGTTGTTCCTTCAAGCGAAACCCAAAATGGACGATTTGCTTAAAGTTGTGTGAAGAAGAGAAATGATTTTTAAATGATTGTTACTGACTCTGACGTTGGACATTTACAGATTTAAAATGGGGTCTGGTGCTAATTTGGATTCTGGTTATTTGGTTTCCTGCTTATTCAAGACCGACTTTAAATATGAGCTCAAATTAAAAACTTTACCAAGAAATCAAATAATGAAAGATTCAAACACTGACAGAATCTATTGATGTTTCCTGAAGAGACAGGAATGGTTTTGTTTCACCTGCATTTTCATTTTCTTTTTTTAACATCCAGAAGAATTTAGATTTTACTGAGGAAACATGATGTAAAGGAGCTTTTTCTCTGGTTTCACCTTCAAAACCTGAAAATCTTCAAGGGATCAATGAAGGAAAAGAAAAATCCATCCAGATGTTTGTTTAAATGACAAGAAACAGCTGCTTCATGCAAAACGTCCCCAAAGATCTCTGTGATTAATGTGGGGGGGGGGGGGGGGGCTCCTCAGACAGACTCCCGATTATAACGGAGGCGATAAAATAAAAATATAGGCGACAACAACGTTCTGTTAAACCTGCTTTCTTCTGATATTTGAGATTTTTAAAAAAAAGCTAAAATATAAACGTTTCCTTGAGAGACAGATGATTTAAGTAAGTAAAACAACACAGAATCCAGACGTAATATTACATTAACTCCTCAGTTTTAACCATCGAACCCTGAAGATCTCGTCCACACACGATTTAATCTGTGGTTTTAAAACAGTTTGAAGAAGAACGTCCACACAGCCACAATCTCCCGTCACCACGGTGATGACAGAAGCTTCTGGCTGAGCGGAGTTTATCCATTTCTTAAATGTTCTCTGATATTTTATTAATCCAGCACCGACTTCATCCATTTTCCTTCTGATGTGTTTTTTTAAAAAGAAAACACCCAAATCTCCGGGTCAGGAAATATTAAAAATATTTCTCCTCTTCAGCATCAAAGCAGAATCAGGATTCTATGAATCATTTTTTAATTTTGAAAGAGAAAAACATCGTTAAACACAAAATATCTGCAAATATTTGATCATCAATTAATGATTCATGTTGAACAACAGCTGAAGATTCAAGAGAAATGACATGAACGTGTTTCAGGTTAGAAGAAAGAACAAAATCAAAGTTCATGCTCGGCCTCATGTTTAACTGAACTCAAGTGAAATCCAGAATAAATCAACTTCCACTTGTTATTTTATTTATCAAGTCTTTTCTCTGATGATTATTTCTTCTCTCATTTTTTCTGTTCACTGAATATTTTACAGGATTGTTAAAGTTTGTGAAGTTATCGCTTCTTCCTCGTCTCATTCACTCCACCAGGATGGAGAGATGATGTGTTTTTAAGGTGAAGTGAAGTTTGTGTGTATCAGCAGAGTGAAGTTAATTCAGTGGCTCCCTCTGCTGGACACGCTGCACAAACACAGTTCCACCTCTCCGGCTCCAGGCAGCTGAGAGTGGATTCAAATAAAACTCTGTGACGATTAACGGAACGTTTGTGCAGAAGATGTTCAAAGATTCTTTTTTTAAAACCTTAGTGTTTCTGTTTTTGTTAAGAAAAAGATTTAACGCAACATTTATCGACCTGAAGACACGGAGACAAAGTCCCGTCCCTGTAACGTCCCTGAGGCCTCGTCCACACTTGCCTTCATTTTTAAACGGCCGCCACTTAGGAAAGGAGGAAGAGGAAAGGGAGAAGGAATCAAGGGAAGTAGATCAGATCCTCAGTGTTAACGTTTCCTCTCATTCTGCATTCAGCGGCGTGACGCCTCTGTCTGTCGTCCAAATGGGAATCTGGAGGAGAAATCCCTCTAAGTCTGTAACTGTGATGGCGGGTGAGACGCCTCGTTACGACGACCAGCTGCTGTGTCAGAATCCCAAGTCCGGTATTAATGATGGAAGAGCCGGCAAGTCATTTCCTGCCACGGCGACTAAAGCTTCTGTAAAGCCGTTTGCCTCTGTTCGGCTCACAGCGCTTAGCCGCCGCGGCCGTACGTGCAAAACAGAGAAACTAAATATAGTCGCTGCCTCGTTCTGCTGAAATCAACATGTTCACAGGCAACGTTGAAGAGTGTTGTTCCAGAGGAACATCCAGAACAAGAACATCAGGCAGTCGAGCTCAAACCCAACGCTCGCTCACACTCTAACGGAAACTATTGAAGGTTCATGCAAAACAAACGAGCTGAAAATGTTACTGAGACGCTTCTAACTAGTTCAGAGGTTTGATTCCTGACTCCAACACATGTTCAGAGTTTTACAGTTTTTATTCTTGACCAAAGGTCCAGATGTTCACTCACCACGTCTCCAGCTCGCTCTCTCTTCTCCAAACATCGGTTCTGCTTCCGTTCATGAACAAAAAGACAGAGAAGACAAATTAACTTTGAGTTCAGGAACAAGTCTGATGCATTTTAACTCTGAAACTCTCCAAACTTACCGTCACGCCGACGTCTTCACACCACGTCTCAGTTTGAGCAGTGAAATCAGAGGCTTGTGTAAACTTTGGTCGGAATTAAGAAGATGAAACCTCCGTCGGATTGTTTCCTTCAGATCTGGTTTGTACGTCGACCCATCGTTTTGTGAACAATCGTTTCAAAAAGATTCCATCAACTCTGAGTTGGTTACTATGGCAACATACTCTGTGGGAGGTTCTATCTTCGATCTGAAGCCTGAGGGAGGAGTCACACACGACGTGTTCATCGACCTGTAGAACCTTTAACTGATGACACACGTCCGAGCTGTCAACACAATTTAATGAGTTCTTCCCTGACACACAAACAGTCAAACAAACAAACAGACACACAGACAGACACACAAACAGTCAAACACACAAACACACAGACACACAAACAGACACACAGACAGACACACAAACAGTCAAACACACAAACAGACAGACAAAGGGACACACAAACACATTTCAGAATGTTCTTTCTTTATTGTAAAGAAGTTGTTTTCGTCAGATTTTGACATTAAACCTGAAAAACAACAAAGTGATCAACAAACATTTCACCAGAAAATGAAACCAGATTCATGAACCAGTGAAAAACATGAGGTAAAATAAAGTTTCATGAAAAAGTACAAATCTGGTTTTCTGTTCAAACATCTAGAACTCGTCGTGTCGTCGTAGAGCTTCTCCGTAGTTCGTCACCTGACTTCCAACGAACATGTCGTGGTTGTTCAGAATTTCCTTCTTGCTCAGATTTCCATCCTGAAGAAAAGGAAACAACCGACAGGTGAACGAACCGAACACGAGAAGATGAAACGAACTCAGAGGAAACATTCTGACCTTGTTGGCGTCGGACTCCGTCAGCAGGTGTTTGGCTTCAGCGTCAGCGTAGCTCAAGTCAGGCGCGAGAATCCACTCCATGGTTTCATGTTTGTCCAACTTCCCGTCTTTGTTTTTGTCTCTTGAATTCACGAACACTTGACGTTCAGTCTCCATCCAGTCGGGAAAGTTCTCATCGTTGTCTGGGTTGTGCAAGTCGTCTGCAGCCAAGTGATCAGATATCAAGGGAATCAGACCGTTAACGTTTTAAATGTATTTTTAAAAACAGTTGAGTTCTCAGTTAGAGTTGAGAGCAGAACGTTTTACCCATGAACTCTTTCAGGTCGATGAAGCCGTCTCCGTTCTTGTCCATTTCATCCATCGTTTCCTGTTCGCACAGATCAACAACAGCGACTGTCGTTTGAATTTAAAATCGCTGAACGAGGCAGAATCAGTGACATCGCGTGACGTCACTCACCTGAACCAGGACGTCTCTCATGTGCTGGTGGTTTTCAGGATGAAGAAAAGCGATGAACTCATGTTTGTCTGCTTTTAAATCTCCGTCTCTGTCGGCGGCTCTGAAGCGTAGCTCCTCCCGCAGCATCACGGAGCTGAAGTTAAACTCTGCTGACACGAGGATGTCGTCTGCTGGATCAGAGCATCGATCAGAGACGTCGACACCAACGTGACTGTTCGATAAGAGAGCGTTGAACGGTCTTACCGTTGACCTTGGCCTGTGTGTACTCGTCCCAGCTGATCAGTCCGTCCTGGTCTTTGTCGTAATGTTGCCACTGACTCTCCATTTCGCTGAACGAGTGGTTCCTCTGGACGGTTTTGATCCAAGTCTTCAGTTCGTCCTCTGAGATCACGTTGTCGTTGTTGACGTCGATTCTGTCCACGATCAGGCTGCAGAGAAACACGACGCTGTGAATCAAGCTCTGAAGCTCTGGAGGTATCAGAACACTGACGTCATCATCAACAGGTTGTTTGTGTTTATTTCATGGAATCTGATTCTTTAACTGAGAGAAACTCTTGGTGTCGTGGTTTTTGTTTTTCTGTCCTGTTGAATAAAGTTCAGCTTCTTTTCAAAAGTTAAAAAAAAACAAAACATCAGGTTGAACTCGTTGAACGTGTCGAGTTCACGTAAACTTGCGGAGCAGGAAATAAAAACCTGAACGTTTCCAACCAGAGACACGTTTACAGAAAGACACGCCTGAACCCTCGATGTGACAGTGACACGTACACAGCTCCACAGCACGGGGACTTCTGCACCGTTTCATTTCACGCTGAGGAATCGAACCTGAACTCTGGGGATCAGGTTAGTTTGAATTCTTTTCTTCACTTCAGGAAAACGAAATAGTTTCATTTATTATCTACGTATTTAACTCACCCGAGTCGGCGCATGCTCTCCTCCGGGGGGAGCTGGTCAAAGTTTTTCGCTTCATCTTCTCCCAGAAAAACTTCGTGATCGTACTCGAAGCTTTTGTTGTCGTCGTGCTTGAGTTGACTGAGCGAATCCTCCAGGATAACTCGACTCTTCCTCTCTGCCGGTTTGCTGCGGCCGAACGCGACGCAGAAGAAGAAACACACCAGCACCGGACGAATCATCCTGAGACACATTCAGATATGAGACGTTACACGTGTCCCTGATCGACGGACTCAGAACCAGGAGACAACAGAGATGAAACACATTTACACTGATGGATAATAACACCAGATGAAACTCGGTGACTCTGGAGTACTGAGACATTAAAGTCATTAAAGTCATTAAAGTCATTAAAAACTGGCTAAACAAGCTCGAGTTTTAAAACAATGTTTAATGTCACATCTGAGATGAATGAAGTTACTCTGACGTCACAGAAAGTTTTAAACATGTTCATTAAAGTGACGAGTTTTTAAAAACATTCAAGTTAATTCACTAAAACTATATAAACGTCAACATGACATCACAGTTTCTATAAAGGAAATATACTGAGTCTGAACTCTGTGAATTTTCTTTACATGTTTTAATTCAGGTTATTTGTTACTTTTAATATTTACATGAAATCTGTATTTTTATTTGTACATTTGTGTTTAAATATTTAATTTAAGTTGTAAAATAATGATTTTAAACTCAGACTTTAAATAAATTAAATCACAAAGTGAATCTGCAAAAAACAAACAGCTGAGCTCTCACCTGTCGTTTCACCTGCTCTTCCTCTTCCTCCTCTTCTCTCTCTCTCTTTCTTTTCTTCCTCTTCTCTCTTTCTCTCCTTCTCACCTGCAGAAGTTTCTTTCTCAGCCAATCCCGTCCCCCCTGAATCGCTGCTCCCTCTGTGATTGGTCCACTTCATCATGAGCGCGTTCTGTAAATGACGCCGGGGGCTCGGTCATCGTACTCGTTTCTCATTGGCTGACGGTTTTATTCCGACCAATCAGCAACAGGAGACGAACAGAGGGAATTAATTTCTGCCACGTCTTTTAAAATAAAAACAAACCACTCGACTCCTTTAAAGGAAGAAATATCTGATTAACTGTTAATTAAACATTTTGGATTTCAAATCAAATGTTTTCATTAATGATTCATTTTATGATTCTAATTTAGTTTTACTTTAGAAATTTGCATTTTGTGAAATAAAAAAAAATCAGAATGAAAAGATGATGTTTAAAAAAAAGTTTCTTTGGAAGAAGTGAATTAAAATGAATCTGAGGAAATGACTTAATATTTGCTGGAAGTTCTTATTCTGTTTGGTGAAATTCATCCAAAGTGTTTAAACTAGTTTCTGTCTCTCGTGGTTGTTGTGTGTATCTTGTCTGTGCGGCTGTGGCTAAGACCTGGAAACAATGATCCACGACAGGAAACTGTTTATCCACATTTTCTGAAGCTGAGATGTTCAATTGAAATCCCACAGTTCATCTCAGCTTCACTGGACGTTTGGGACATTTCAGTGTCTCGTGTGAGTGAGTCGGACAAACCTGGACGTTCTGAAGTATCTGCTGGTCCAACGTCCTTTTAGTGAAGACGAGAGAGACCATGGAGGACGATCACATCCGTCCCCAGAGGTCGTCTGTGGACAGAGACATGATTTAAAGAAGTGAGATGAGTCACTGAAAACACTCAGTGACTTTCTGTTGGACGGTTTCTGTTTATTTATAATGCAACAGTGCCTCCTATTGGTCTAACTCCTGCATTACAGTTTTCCTCTCATTGGAAACCTCAGTTTTAATTTTACAGAACTGTAAATTATCTTTAATGATGTTTTGTGAAGTTTGGTGATTGATTTCAGATTATTTCTAATTTAATCTGATCATGTAAAGATGACTTTCATGAACCTGATTTAGAAAACGATTAGAGAATAATGGAATAAAATAAGTGATGATAGATAATAAAAAGTTGAACAGGCGGCTGCACATGTAAGTGAGAAACCAACGATAATAATAATCATGACAACATTTCATTTTCATTCATCACAGGATTAAAGATCGTTCATCTCAACAGGAACAGAACTGAGCTGCAGCTCTGCTGTTCCTCAGTCAGACACCAGGGGGCAGTCTGAGCTCAGGTTTGAACACAGGGGTCCCCTGGAGGTTGGGGGGGGTTCTGCATCTCAAAATGATATTATCATAATTATGAGGACAAAGATTCATGATCTGTCTTTTTCCTTTTTCTGTTTTTAAGGATGAAAAATGTATTTATTTTATTTTAACTTTAAAACTCCAGATGTGCTCAGTTTTCTTTTCACTGGTTCTTCATCTGTGAACTTTTCTTTAAATGTGACCGACTGGAGAATAAAAGGATTTTTAAAAACATCACAAGTAGAAAATTAAAGCTCAGAAAACTGGTTTAAAAGAATCAGGGTCAAAACAATAAAAACCACAAAACTCCCTGAAACTTCATCACATGAACTTTATTTGATTTGACTTTTCATTTTTCAGACGTTGTTTTGTTTGATTCTAGTTTCAATCAGATTTGTTATTCACCTGTTTCCTATTTGTTTCATTTAAATAAATAAAAAACAGGTGAATAACGACATTTATTTAATTGAATCTATTTTGTCCAAGTGTCATTATAATTTATAATTTTAAAATATAAATCAAAATACATTTTAATCAGTTTTACTTTTGTTAATTTATTCTTATCTTTTTCAAACTAATTTTCATTTTATGTTATTTTTGTGATTTCTATTTATGTTTACAATTTATTTATTCGACCTTATTTAATCACGGTACTTGTTTCCAGAATAACAATGCAGAATTTATTATTGAGTTTGCTTTTGTTTTTATTTGAACGTATATTACATTTAGTAAATTCTTCATGTTTTCACATTTTATTAGACTGGTTCTGTGTTTTAATACAAATGTACATTTCTTTAACGTGTTCTTCTGATTTGTGTTAAAGTGAACTAAACTGGTGCACGTCTGTGTGTGTGGTCATGAATATAGAGGACAGTCTATTGAAGGCTGCGGTGTGAATACCATGACAACTCCCAGCAGCCTCACATGTATTCCCAGCAGATAGTGTGTGAGTGTGTGAGTGGTGTGTGTGTGTGTGTGTGTGTGTGTGTGTGTCAGTCAGGCCATTATAAAGTGTTCAGGGGGAATAAATGGGATAAATGTGGAGGCTGTGCCGTCTTTGTGGCTGTCGGCTCGTCGTGTGTTTGTTTGCAGAGTTCGACCACCCAGCAGGCGCCAACACACACACACACACACACACACACACACACACACACACACACACACACACACACACACAGAGGGCTCAACTCATTGACACACACGTCACACAGTGAACTAACCAAACAGTCAAAACAAGAAATAGACGGAAAAATTCTCGAAGAAACTGTTTTTATAAAAATGCGTCTCACACATTTTAGATTTTTTAATGAACGGTGAACTCTTGTTTTCATTTAACATGAAATCTGTATATGAATATAAAACACATGTTGTTTATCAGCTGAACAGTTTTTGCTGCTTCAGATTTTTTTGCTTGAAATAAGAAAACAAGAGATTGGATTTTTGTTTTTTTCGAGACAAAAGGAACAAATCGAAGTTGAAATATATAAAAACAATTAATCAACTATTGAACTTTAGGTCTGAAACTAATGATTCTCTAGATGTTAACATGCTGCTGACTTAATTTATCAGAAAACAGAGGAAAGTCCATGATGTAATGAAATATTTGTGTTCAACTGATTAAATGATAAATCGAGTTGAGTCATTAACGAGCTGTGACGTTTGAAACACAAACTAATGTTTATCGAGTTCAACAGAAACCTCCAATAGATTCTGTTTCTCATGTAAACGTAACTGGAGTCACAGTTTCAGTTTGAAGATAAAAGAAGTTACTGATGAACTGAAGAATTATTAGAAACAAACTCAACAATTAAACAAACCTTTGAATGTAAGCAACACTTTGAGACATGAGGAGAGTCAGGGTGTGATTAGCTTAGCTTAGCATCAAGACTTGGAACGGAGGGGGACACTGTCCACGTTTCTCTGGAGCCTCAAGGTCCCTAAAACTGAGACTTTTAAAAAACGCTGCCGGCCTCGTTGTATCTTCAGGACGCACAGAATCGAGACCCTCGTTAAACCGGGGCCACAACATGGAGAGGCCCCTCCACCCTGGTAATTTTGAAATTTAACTGTCTCGGCATTCTAAATATTTGGCTGTGTGCAGTTTAGTCCAATAAAATATAAATTAAATCGTCACAGAGAATGTGACACTGAGCTGAAACTGACAGAAGATTTCAAACAGTCTGTTCTTGATTGTTGACGGGGGGGGGGTTACACACCACTGGATATCAAGTAAAGTTCCATCACTTGTATAATAACTGAAGACACAGTTTGTGTTTGTGATCGAAACAGAACATTTTACTTTACGAATGTTAGTTTGGGTATTTTTAACTTTGGACGGAGGCCGACTCACTGAATCCAGTTTCATCTCACACTCACTGTATCTCTGTGTTTTTGAATCTGTGAATTAAAGATGCAGACAGCGGATCTAGATTCACTCATCACTGAGAACACGCTTTTAAAATCCAGAAACAAACTAGATGATGAAAAAGCCTCAGAACAGATCAAGCTGATCTCCGTCTTCATGAGAAACAAGATGAAGAGGTCGGAGTGTGATTGCTCTCAGGAGAATCAAAGGATCACAGTGATTATCGAGAAAACACAAATATCGAAGTGAACAGCAGCGGAGGAGAGAGAAGTGAATCAGCTGGTGTGTCAACACTCAGACTCTTCAGTTAATCCTCACAACAAACACCGAGCAGCTCGTTTATCATCCAGAACAGATTTCTGTTTGCTGCTGCCGCTCCGTCACTGATCCACCTTCAGGTTCTGCTGTTTTCACACATAAATCTGATTTGGAAACTTTTCATATTTGAATATAATGCAAGTTTCCTGATGGTTCTTTTAAAAGTTTAGTTAATTATATTTAAAAAATATACATATCAGAACTTAAGTCTGATGCTCTTTAACCTTCTCTGTATTATTTATTTATTCATTTACTCAGGTGAATTTTAATGTCATTTCAAATAATGGAATTAAAGTGAATCATCAAAACCATTTAGATTCACGTGTTTGACCAAATTAAAGAAATGTTTGTATTTTTCATTTCATATTTTTATTAATTCAACTTTTGTTCGTTTATTGCTCTGAATAAAAACCTGAACTCCAGGATGTTCATGATCTTTTCTTCTTTTGTTGAAAGCGGATCAGAGTCTATTAAATGTAAATGGATGTTTCTCTTTCTAATCCTCCATCATTAAACATTCATCTCCTCCCTGATCTGATCCCGGTGCTTTTTCACACCCTCTTCCTCTTGACTCCCGGGACCCGCCTCCGTCCCTTTTAACGGTTCACACACACACACACACACACACACACACACACACACACACACACACACACACACACACACACGTCGTTAAAAGGACGGAGGACACACGCTCCTCATGTCCCCCCCTGTTATTTTCATGCCGGTAGACCCTCTCCTCCGGTCGGCCCTTGCAGCTCAGGGCTCCCGCTTCATTTAACGACATCCATGGCCGCAGACCCTCCGGTGTCCGCTCCTCTGTAACGGGCTGCAGCCGGTGAAGCATCGCGGACTCGAACCTGGAACTCCCCGCCTTCTTTACCTCGCCTCTCCTTCCCTTTACGCGCGCCATGTCTTTTGGCACAAACACAAAAACTGGATTCTCCGTGCGGGACATCCTGGATCTCCCGGACCCGACCGGAAGGTCCAGCGGCGGCTCCGGTACCGAGGAGACGGAGGAGGACGACACCGAGGTCTCAGGCTCAGAGAACCCGCAGAAACTGGGATTTAACGCGCGGAGTTTGTTCGAGCGCAGCGGCGGAGGCGCAGGGATCCTGGGCCGGTGGAGCCGCGGGTCCGGGAACCTGCACTTCTCACGTGAGGAGATTCAATTTTAATGATGAAAAATATTCATCGTTTAATTCAACATCGTCTCATAATTTGGTTTTATCTCATTTTTGGCTCCAAGATTTAAAACTGAAGCTCAACTTGCTCGTGCGTAATTTAAGATCCGCTCTGATCTGTGTTAACCTGCTGAAATATCTTTATTCTACTGAAATGTTTTATGAATGTATTTTCACTTTAATCACTGAGTTAACGACTTCAGACCATCAGTTCATCTCCACATCTGCCCGCACAGCCTGACACGGACACCGGCCCTTCTCTCGTTAGAGCAGAATTTAAAAGAAGTCTTGTTTTATCCAGCAGCTGATTGTTCAACTCATAAACTGAGTCACACGTTTGTGAGTTTATAATTTGACTTCATGTCTCTGATGATGAACGGAGCAGGTGGCTCAACTTAAAAACCTGGTTTGGTTCATATCCACATGAAGCTTATTATATATAAACTAAAACAGAAATAGAAAATCAAAATAGAAAAGTCTGTGGATGTTTCTTCTTCTTTAAGTTTCAGAGTAATCAGAGTCCAGGGAGTAATCAGATTACTTTGTCTCTGCCCGCAGTACACGGTCTCTCACTAAAGCCTCGAACGGAGCCGAAATCCCCGGAGCTCTTTGCGGACGAGTCCCCGGACGCGGAGCGGGACTCGGCGGGCTCAGAGGCGCAGAAGAGCCGCGGTCGGAAGCGGCGCGTCCTCTTCTCCAAGGCGCAGACCTTCGAGCTGGAGCGTCGCTTCCGACAGCAGCGCTACCTGTCCGCCCCGGAGAGGGAGCACCTGGCCGGGATGATCCGCCTCACCCCGAACCAGGTGAAGATCTGGTTCCAGAACCACCGATACAAGATGAAGCGAGCCCGGACCGAGCGCAGCCTGGAGGCGCTGCAGCTGCTGCCGGCTCGCAGGGTCGCCATCCCGGTGCTGGTGCAGGACGGGAAGCCCTGCGACCGGATCAGTGCTCAGGACCTGGAGGGTCCTCTCAGGTCCGGCCTGACCCTGCCTCTGTGTGCCTACTCCCCGCTGCTGCACCCATACGGCCCCGAGCACCCCGGCCTGCCGCAGCAGCACCCAGGGGTGCAGCAGCTGGCGCACATGTACCACTGGAGCTGGTGAGGACTGTTTCTGAGGCCGACGATTCAAAATGAGGAACAGCGAGAAAATTCCCAGAGTGAGAAATGTCAAACTTGTATTTAAATGGATGGAGTTTGGTCAAATGTGTATTTTCCATAAAGTCTGGTGTCTTTGAGGAAAATGGAATGTAAAGTTAAAGCACACTTAAAAAAAGAAGACTTCTTTCTGGTGGTTTCTGATTTAGATTGTCTTTCTCTAAAAATGATATTGTTTCTGTCTCACT
>NC_091111.1:19505000-19547500 GCF_024713975.1 Paralichthys olivaceus
ATGCACGTGCACGTGCAGAGACACACACGCACCTGCTCAGGTGTCAGGTGCTTCATGAGACAGTGACCGCTTATCGCCCCCTACTGGACTGGAGTGTAGATGCAGCTTCACGGAGATGAGAGTGATGATGGAGAGAGAAGATAAAAACAAAACATCTGAATCCATTCATTTCCAGCTGATGACCTGGAACCACGTGACAAGCTCAGAGAAATGTCTTTAACGAGGCTCATCTGAAATGAGTTTCAGATTTTAGTCACAGGACAGAATTATTAATATCCACTCATCATGTTTCTCAATGGAGAATAAACATTTAATCAGGTTTATATCAGAAACTCTAACGAATCAAGTTTCACCTCACAGATTATTTATTCATATGTCAATAATAATGAAAACAAATGTTTCAAAAATAAATAAATGAACTCCATAACCAACCTAATGATGGCGCTCTGGAGCTCCAGTGTGTCTCAGCACACACTCTCTCTCTCTCTCTCTCTCTCTCTCTCACACACACACACACTCTCTCGTGACTGCTTCTTTAAGTGGTGCAGAGAAGGCGTCTTGACCTCGGTCGACCTGCACACAGACGCACAGGATGATTTCTGAAGAACACTTCAGGACGCGCGACCTCTGACCTCTGACTGAAAACTGTAACCAGGTCAAACTGAGGGTTTGTTCCTGGAGGAGGCGGAAACATCCGTGATGTTAGAAATGAAAAGTGAGAAATGAAGATATCACTGGAAGAAAAATGGAAAATGACACAAAGCAAATAAATGACAGAAGAGTCAATAAAGTTCAAACATGAAAATATAAAATGTGTAAGTTTCAAAATGCAAAGTGTGAAATTTACTAAAACAAATGAGTTTATTATAATAATCCATCTTTATTGATTCATTATTTATGACACAATTACACTGAAGAAAGTCAGTGGAAGAAAGTCTCCTGCTCCTTCTCCTGCTCCTCCTCCTGCTCCTCCTCCTCATGTGACATAAAAGGTCATTGGATTTTTCTACGTTACAGGAGCCAGGTGGTCTGGACGTCCCCACCTCACCCTCCTCACCTCCTTCCTCCCCCTGCCTGGAGTGGCCAGCCTTTTTTTCAAGAGTCATTCAGGGGCCCCAGCTGCTCGGCCTAATGCTCCACCAGAGAGCGAGGGATTAGGTGGAGGGGAGACGGACAGAGAGGCAGAGTCTGAGGAGGGGAAGTGAAAGGAAACCATGAGGGAGGAGAGGCCTTCCCCCCTACTCCTCCCCTCCTCACCCTCCTCCACCTTCAGCCTCGCTCAGTCAGTAGTCGACTCCACAGGTGGTTTGGCTGCAACCAACAGGAAGAAGAATTTGAGCTGAAATAAATTCTGTCAATAAAAGTTTCACTGAAGTTTCTGTTTCCTCCTGAAGTTTTTCTCAACAACAGAAGAACACATGAGGAGAGAGACGGACCGATCAGTGTTGACATGAAGTTAAAGGACGAAGGCTGAAGATGAAGAAACAACTTTACACCAAAACAAAACCCAAACGTGAACCAAACTCAAACCTGCAGAGGTTCAGACCCAGTGACGGTTCATGGACGACGCGTCTCCACCTCCTCATGCAAACGAAGCCAAAACGTCTCAGAGACAAAAGCTGCCATCTTGTACGAGTGACGTCATCTGGAGTCTGTGCAGCAGTGATTCTGCAGATACACGCTCTCGACCAATCAGGAGTCAGACTCAGCCCGTTTTTACATCACTATTAAATAACTAATAAAAACCAAACTTATCAGAAACACTTGAACAAACATCAGAGTTAGAATAACTGATGGAAATGACAGAAACCATCTTAAACTTTATAATATCTTTTTAACAAACATCTATTTTTGAGAACAGGACAGATTATTTTCTTTGTTCAGAGGAAAACATGAATAAACCTGCAGATATGTGAAAATGTACACGTCACAAATATAACAGAGGAATTTAGAAATACTGACGTCAACATCGAGACGCTACATCCTCTGCAAACTTTCTGTTTTGTTTTGTTTGTGTGTAATGGTGTTTTATTATAATATCATAACATTTATGTACATTTAAAAAATAAATATATTCTAAGTCTAAAACTTCAGGAAGTAGCTGAGAAATATAACCATGATTTAAACTAGAGTTGGATTTAGCTTCACAAATATTTACTATCAATAAATAAAAAAATTGACAAAAGGACAAATTTCTGTTGCTGAGGATTCAGAAATGAGAGTGAAGTTATTATTCATTTACTGCAAAACACCAACAGTTTTCAGTTTTATGAAATAATGTGATGTAAACATTTATAACTATAAACTTCCTATAATGAAGATAAATCTTAGCTTAAACATTTCACTGATAAAGAATCCTGTCACACTTTATATGAATGCAGCAGATAATGAATTAATTGAAATACTCACCACAGAAGAAAAGGATCAGATTCATCATGAACCTGAAAACAACACGTCATGAGTAACTTCACATTCGTACAGTGAAAAAACAGTAGAAGTACATGAAGAGTTCAGATGTCTCAATGAGAAGTTATTTACCTGTAACTCTTATAAACTCTTTTAATAAAAGCTCCATCTTTAAACAGCAGCAACTTGATTAAAGTCAGTAAAGGAATTAAACTTGAGATGATTTAAACTGTTAAATCATTTCAGTAAAATGAAATGTGATTATCTTCATCGTTAGATAATTTACACAAATCCTCACGGGAAATAATGATTTTAAAAATAATCAATAAAAACTGATTAAAAACAGCAAAAACACATTAAAACACGAGAAACCACAGATATTAAATATAATATTAAATCGAATCAGAAACTTTAAATTCACCTTCAACTTAATATAAACTTTATGAACATTTATGTTAAATAACATTAAACTCATGATAATACATTTCTTACAGAGTCAAATACAGATGTTAGAGGAATAACCATCTGTAAACATCTGGAGGGGTCTTCAGCTCTGGTTACAGGCTCCAGCAGCATGAAGTCAGGCCCCGGTCAGGTGCCGGTCTGGTCCCGGTATGGTCCCGGTCAGGCCTCGGTCAGGCCCCGGTCTGGTCCCGGTCAGGCCTCGGTCTGGTCCCGGTCTGGTCCCGGTCAGGTCCCGGTCAGGCCCCGGTCTGGTCCCGGTCTGGTCCCGGTCTGGTCCCGGTCTGGCCTCGGTCTGGTCCCGGTCTGGTCCCGGTCTGGTCCCGGTCAGGCCCCGGTCTGGTCCCGGTCAGGCCCCGGTCTGGATCCAGCATGTCACCGGGTGAACTCGGTCTCTTGTTTTAAAACCTCAGGACGACGTGAGGCGACGTGACGCTGCAGCTCAGCACGTGACGGGCGGATCTTCACTGAGACTGAAGTGAAGCTTTGAATCTGGATCTTTGATCATTGAAAGAATTGAACCGATAAATAAATGAAATCTGAAAAATAATTGAGATTTGTGCTTTAGACTTTTTTATAATTCGGTTCAACTTTAAGTAAATGTCTATTTGTCTAAATCTAGATCAAATGAATTTACGGTTAAAGATAACACACGATGATAATGAATCATTATTAAAACAGAAATAATGACTTTTAAATTTTGTCGTTATGTTTCGGTGTTTGTAAAAACTATTTAATACTCATTCGATAGAATAAAATGAAGTCAAAAGATTTATAGACAAATACAGAAAATATTCTCAGCACTAAATATTTTTGAAATGAGTAAAATCATGAATGATGATGTCATCAGCAGCTCTTTCTTCTTTCTGATGTTTTGACTTTGATTTCTCGTTTGATCTGATCTTTAGAACTTTGTGATTCATGAATGAACCTGACGTCATCACTGAAAACACTTTAACATTGAAACTTTAAACCGAAGTTTCCAACAAAACTCAAAGCTGCAGCTGAAGCCTGACGTCACACAGACATTTAGATCCATTCACGCGGAAATGAAAGTGAGACAACAGACCAGCGCACGCACACACGCACGCGCACCACTAAAGTCTGTGAGCTGGTTAGAAAGTCTCAGTGATGAAGAAGAGCAGATTAAAAACATGATGAAGGTTGTGATCGATGATGTGATTTCAGATAGTTGTTGTGTGGTCAAGTTATTTTAATTGTGTTGAAGTTATTGTGTTGTTATTGTGATGTGATATTTTAATGTGTTGTTATTGTGATGTGATATTTGAATGTGTTGTTATTGTGATGTGATATTTGAATGTGTTGTTATTGTGATGTGATATTTGAATGTGTTGTTATTGTGATGTGTGGAACATGTGATTCTCAGTCTGAAGGAATCTGGATCTCTCTCTCCCTCTCTCCCTCCCTCCCTCCCTCTCTCTCTCCGGGTCACACACTCGCAGCAGCGGCGGCAGCAGAAAGTAGATCCGAACAGTCTCCTCTCATGTCAACTGTCATTGTCCGCGTCGCTCCGCCCCTCGTGTGTGAGTCCGGCGCGATAAGGGCAGCTCCGCTCCTCCCGCAGCCGATCAGCTGGACTCCTTCAGGGACGCAGAGGAGGCAAGAAGCCGGAGGGAGGGAGGGGGACGCAGGCAGAGAAGCGCCGGAGCGACCCGAGCACAGCCAGCCGGAGCAGCGCAGCAGAGGGCCCGGTGTGGCCGCACCATGTCCTTCAGCCCAAAGCACTCCACCCCCTTCTCAGTCACCGACATTCTGAGCCCGATGGAGGACAGCTACCGGAGGTTCGGAGGCATGGATCCCGCCGCGGGGAGCCTCGGGTCCCCGCTGGGCGCCTACAGGCAGCCGCAGGTCTCCCAGCCCGGTACGCAGCATCAGCACCAGCCGCAGCAGCATCAGCCACCTCATGTCCACCAGCATCACCACCACCACCATCATCACCACATGTCCTCATCTTCATCCTCCTCCTCCTCTTCCTCAGCCTCGGCCCCCGCTGCAGCCGCCCTGGGACCCGGCGGGCCCTACCACGTGCCCCACGGGGTCCCGCAGTTCTCCGGGCCCGTCGGAGGATTCTGTAACGGCGGCATCGGGAACGTGGGCGAGCTTCCGTCGTACCAGGACACGGTGAGAGGCGGAGGAGCGGCGGCGTGGTACAGTAACCCGGAGCCAAGATACCCGACGAGTAAGAGTCCGAGCTTCCACTCTAATGTGACACAGGTTCGATGCCCGGGGGAAGTGTGGTCTGGACGGTTCGGCCTCCTGCTTCTACACACGATGGAGAAAATACCGAGAAGCTTAAAATACAAAGTTTGATCGTTAACAGTCAAATAAATAAAGTTTCCTGATTTTATTTTACTGCAACTAAATTTCCATCGGAGGGACTGAGATGTTCCTCTGGTGACTCCGGACACTTTGAACAGTTCACAACTTTGACTTTAAAACATTTATATTTTAATTATCTAACGAACAAAAACTAAGTTAGATTTTATTTATCGAAACTGAACAATGTACAACAGGGATTTTAACTTCGTGTTGAATTTGAATTCACTTTCTTTAGGCCGATTCATATTTGATTGTTGTGATTGGAAAATAAAAAACTTTCAGGTGATTTAGTTTTAAATTTCAATATTTTCTACGTCTGTCATTTTCTTTAAATCAATTAATGGAAACACGAGGACGTGGTTTCTAAATGTTTTGATGGAAAACTCAGTTACATTATGAGATTTTTATTATTAATCATTTCTCCCCTAAGTTTCCAGATTCATGGGCCCCTCCGGCGGGATGAACATGTCCGGGATGGTGGGCTCTCTGGCCGGGATGGACCCGTCGGCCAAGTCCGTGGTGGCGCTGCACGCGGCGCCGCGCAGGAAGCGGCGGGTGCTCTTCTCTCAGGCGCAGGTGTTCGAGCTGGAGCGACGCTTCAAGCAGCAGAAGTACCTGTCCGCCCCGGAGAGGGAGCACCTGGCCGGGCTGATCCACCTCTCCCCGAACCAGGTGAAGATCTGGTTCCAGAACCACCGATACAAACTCAAGCGACAGTCCAAGGACAAGGCCGTGCAGCCGGACGCGGGAGGAGGAGGCGGCGGCGGCGGACTTTGCTCCTCGACGCGCCGCTCCTCCTCCTCCGTGTCCCCGGTTCTGTCCAAGACCGGTAAGAGCTGCCGCACCGACTCCGACGGCTCCAACCAGACCGGGAACCGACAGCGCAGCTCGCGGGAGGTGATCACACCGACCCCGCAGCAGCAGCAGCAGATGAACCACATGTCGTCCACAGAGGAGCTGGAGGACTTGTCCCCCAGTCCTCCGATGGGACTTCACGGTCAGATGAACATGACGCAAACGGACGCGGCGCTCATTGAATACACCAACAGCATGATCGGCTCCAATTTACTGTACGGGAGAACTTGGTAGGGACACCGGGAGGAGGACACCGGGAGGAGGACACCGGGAGGAGGACACCGGGAGGAGGACGAGCGGGATCGGGCCTGTGAGGGACATTCCCCGGACTGGATTCTTTGGAGAAGAGACTTTTTCTTTCCGTGCGTGAAGCTGCGGTTCTGTTGGGACTCAGAGGACACGGTGCGAAATCAAGTGTAATTAGAGACTGATCTGAATGTTGCTGATGATTTTCTCTTTGTCTTTTTTATAAAAACTAAACCATCTGATCTGAGGACACTCGGGATGTGAACCCTTCCTACAGAGAAATAAATTATTGCAGGTTTATATGTGGAGTCAATACGAAGTGACGCGATAGAAGCCGATTTAAAAACAAAACAGTCAGCAGCTGTTTGTCCATTCGAAATAATCCAGTGGAGTTTCGGTCCAAAGTCAAAGTCATGAAATATTCTTTGTTTGCAGCTGATTTCGTTTTGAATAAAAGATATTTTCATTTTGAACTTTTCATCGTTTTTTGAAATTGTGGAATTGAAAGGTTTGAAAACTTGTTTTGATGTTTTTAAAGTTGGTTTGAAGGAGAGACAGAAAGTTTGCAGAGGGACATCGTCTGAAAACAGGAGGTTTGGATAGATGATGATTTTCAACCCAGAATTAAAAAAGGCCTCAAATATCCTGAAGTAAAATCTGCTGCAGTTAAACCTGTAAAAACTCTAAAGAGATTGATTTAAATCTGAGTTTCTCTCTTTTAGAATTAAAACAGCTTATTTTCCTAAACAAATAAAATCCCTTCATCATGTTGTTCTTTTATTTCATCAGGTTTTTTTTTTATCTCTTGGTAAAACACATGGACTGTTTGGAGATTTCTCTCAAAATTAAACACAGCAGGACACTTTGTCCTCGACTCACTTGTATTAGGTTTTACATGTGGTTTACCTTAAAAATCACAAGTTACACAACAAGTTGTTTTTGAAAGTAGAATAAAAAGAAAACAGAAAAACAATTGTACAAGTCAATAAAACGAAAAAAAAAAGTTCTCCTAAAAATGTTCCCGTCCCCGCCCCGTCACAGTCCATCGTTATTCCTATATCTAATTCCAGTTTTGTCTTCTGGAGGGAGGAGGGGGAGGGTAACCTCTGCCGGAGCCTTGGCCCTGAAACACAAAAACAAGAAAGTTAGAGAAATTCAGCCGTTGAATAATAAACCGCTCCACATGATGATAAATAAAAAAGTTTTGTACATTTATTAGAAAGGGAAAATTAATTTTATTCCATTTGTGTTGTTGCAGGAAGGATTTCATATGTCCAATGTATTTTAATATCCAAATATTTAAATCCATGGCCTAAAAACACAAGAATTTAAATGAACAATATTTTTTTCTGCTCTCAAAGGAAAAATTTTTTTTTTTGTGGCTTTATTCATTTCCAAACTTTTCACGCCTCAAGTGAGTTTCATGAATTCAGACATTAAAACATGAAGAAAAACTTAAATCCTATTTAGAGAATGTGTTTGGAAGCAGCTTCAGTACAAAATAAATAAATAATAAAAAAAATACAAACCAAAAAAGAAAAGGAAGCAAACTAAATTAAATAGCACTGATTGAAAACACTGAATAAATACGTCTGTGGATAATTCAGAGGAACATCGATGCTGCTGCTAAAAGACAAAATAAAACTCAGCAGACGGATAGAGACGAGATGTTCTGAAACTGTGAACTGACCCTTTAATGCGTCTGCACCACAGGTTTCAATGATAAAATTAAAAACGGATTCAGAAGTTTTAGATTAAATTAAACTGAAACGTCTGAAGTTTATTCTGAGTCCGAACCGAAGAGAAACACACGAGTTCAGATTAATGTGTGGAACCGTTCGTTTGCAGAATTAAGAATCTGACACGAACTCAAATGATGAATCTTCTAACTGAGGAAACAAAACCAGGGAAAGTTTTGAAAGTTGACAAAATGCTAAATAATCTGCGTTTCAAAATCAAAGTATGAAAGGACGAGTACATGTGGTTAAATGACTCTGTTGGGTTTTATTGGAGTTTCTGTGTCTAATACAAATAAAAATTCTGCCTCTTCATATTCACAAACACCAAAATCATTTTTGCAGATGAAGGATTTTGTGACAGAAGATTTATCGTTTGAGACGTTTATGAAATGTAATATTTGTTGGTTCAGCTTCACGTTTTAAATCGTTGGTCGTTTCCAGGCCTTTTGTTTTATTTTTACAATCCCTAAATTAATTAATTAATTAATTAATTAATTAATCTCCAAAAACACAAGACGAAGTGAAAATTCAAATTTTCTGTGACATCAGGAATCGACAGCCAATCGGAGGCTTGTGTTTCATGATGGACAGCTTGAGAAATAAAACCCAACAGGAAGTTAAAAGACTTTTTCTGAAGAACTGAAGTTCTTAAGTCGTTTTTACGAAACTTTTAGTTGTAAAATTACAACCTGACCAATCAGAAACCCTAGCTCCGCCCACGTAGCCATGTTTTCATATTTTGGAACCCACAGTTGTGACGTCAGAGGAAGTGACAGAGGTGAAGTTCTGTACCTGTTGCTGTTGCCCCCAGTTGTTCCTGCGATCCTGCCAGTCCTCTCTGCGATTATCGTACTGCTGCTGGTAGCTGCCCTGGCCGCCGCCACCGCCGCCTCCCCGCCCGCGGTTCATGTTCTGCTGGTACGCCGACTGCTGTGACTGCATATTCCGATCCCAGCCATGACCCCCCCCGCCTCCACTGTAGGACTGCTGCTGCTGCTGCTGCTGGTTCCTGGAGACGAGAACACATCAAACCCGTCACGACTCAGAGAAGCAGCGACTCAAGGTCCTGAAACATGTTTTCAAAAAAACTTCCCGTTCTTTGAGCCTCAGGCCGAGTTTGGGTCTGAAGTGGATTTAAAGATATGGAGACAAGAAGCTGATCTTCAAAGTGAAACATCACAGTCAATCAGGCTCTCGTTAAGAAACAGAGAATCAAAGCGTTGCAGTGTCAAGTTGAAGTCATTAAACAGCTTCATCAAAGTTTATTACATTTTTACTCTGTTTGCTTTAATTCAAAATCTAAAACTGTTGTCAAGAAAATAATAATAACAATAAAAACTCTATTTTCAAGTTATGATCTTAAAATCATTTATTGTGAAGGAAATAAATAAATAAATAAGTTTCTCACAAAACAAAGAAAAGCCCAACAATCACTTATTGAAAATAAAAAAATGATCTGGATCTAAATCTTGTTTCTGCTGTTTTGAACCAAAACAATAAAAACACTGAGATCCTCTTTCTGTGGCTTTGATTTCAACAGTTTTAACAACTAAAGTTGTCTCTTATTATTATTATTATTATTATCATCAATAGAACATTTGATGAATCATTAATAGTTTGATCAATGATTGTTAGAAAAGTTTTAAATGATCACGATAAACAGACTCAAACCCAAAAATACTGATCATTGAAAACTGTGGAAACTAGAAAATATAATTTAGAGTTATTTTTTATTTAAGCTTCTTGAATAAATGAGAAGCTTAAATAAAAAATAACCCAAAATGATTTTCAGAGAAGCTGCTGATCATTTTTGTTAATCGACTAATTATTTTCTAAATTAATAAACGTATGTTTCTTTATATCAAAAAAAGAATTTGTCTTGTTTTTGGAAACTGAGAATTTTAAAATCTATTTCTTGAAACAATCAGAAAATAAATTGAAGTTTAAAAAAATCATTATAATAAACTGTAAAAAAAAAAGAATAAAAACATTCAGTGTGATTTATTTAAATCAGGAAGTGTTTAACTTTAATTCACTTCATTAAAATTATTCAATTTTTCATCTGTTCCGAGCTTTTGTTTGTTTTAAAAAAATAAAATCAAAAAGTTTTATTTAGTTTCTGAGTTCAGATTCAAAACAAACTGGAGATAAAAATGTGGAACTTCCTGAAGTGGCTCTTCATTCTGCTCCGAGGTGACCTCCCTAAAATCCCCATCGACTTGCGTTTGCCGAGGGA
Source organism: Paralichthys olivaceus (assembly GCF_024713975.1). Taxonomy (NCBI): domain Eukaryota; kingdom Metazoa; phylum Chordata; class Actinopteri; order Pleuronectiformes; family Paralichthyidae; genus Paralichthys; species Paralichthys olivaceus. The sequence continues at coordinate 19,515,285 of NC_091111.1, forward strand.
TCGAACTCTCAAAGAGATAAAACGTCCTCTCCTCAGAGATGAGCGCTCGTCCACGCACATCAAAGAGCAGAGTATGAAATGAACCATATTCACATATGTTCGGGATCACCCTCGTCCCTCAAATGAGACGGGCGCGCTGCGTCCGTGGGAGCCGGCGTTGAGCCGACGCGCAGAGGCCCTCCAAACCGCCACCGGACAATGTGTCAACCCAACGCTGATATTAAAAGTCTCTTCTCGGTAACAAAGAAGTGAGAGCGGCCGCCCCATCCCTCATTACTGAACCATGTCACACTCGGACCAGAGCCGGACTTAACCGAGCGCTGGAATCCATAATCCCCACTCTCCAAGTTCCTCCTGCATTTCATCTGCTCCGCTCCTGAGCTGCTAAAGAAACTGTGTTCAGTCGCTGCTAATAACTACTGACCTGAGGTGACACGGAGCCACAATGGGCCTGAAAAGTTGAACCACAGAACCTGATTAGGACTTTGTAGAGGCCTGGAGCCACAATCAATGGCTGGTCTGTGCGGACTCCGCGGCCGCCGGGCGGTTAACGCCGCAGCCTCCGACAGCATTAGTGCTGCCTCATTAAGTTGCACAAACCTCCTCGAGAGAAATCTGCTTTAAAGCGACAGGGAAAAATCTTAATTCAGCAGCGGTGGCGGCAGTAAAGCCTCTCGACAGAGGAAGGCAGAGTGCTCGAGTAAAAAGGCAGGAAATCTGTGGAGGGATTTAAATGGAGATGAGCTAAAATAACCACAGAGCAGCTTCTCGACATGTTTAATTCACAGGAGCTCTACCTGCCGTCGCCAAAAGACACATAGCAGAAGGAAACGGAGGGAAAGAGGCTGAGTTTCATTAAAAAAACGACATTTATACGATAAATTCAACAAGTTAACTGATATAATTTAAAATCTGTGTTTATTTCCAACATCTCACACGAGGAGCTGAACCTCAGAGGTGAATGTTGACACGTTAACCGTGAACTTTTCTTCTCATCAGACCTGAAACAAACCTGTCGACTCACCTTGGATACTGGGACTGGTACGAGGAGGGAGGCGCTCCCAGCAAACTGTTCTGCCTGGAATCTGCACAGAACAAAAGACGACATGTTGAGGAGCCAAGTTTAAAGTTTCTCCTTCTTTTATTTCTCTAAAGAAGCAGCTTGTTTCAACGCAGCAGGAAGGAGGATGAGGTTCAAGATGCATTTTCTTTTGTTTTACTTCAAGAAGAAAAGTTTCATTTTCATAGAATCTGATCCACATTTTCTGCGATGAAACCTCAAGAAATCCTCACACGTGACTGTTTAGAAGCCGAAACTGCAGATTTGACATTAAACTCTGAGACTAATTAACCCCATTCACGTCGGCCGTAACCTCCGAGATTAAAAGAAGAAAGAAAAAATACCAACTGTTTCATTTTTGTCATGGATACAGAACAAATCCGTTGTCATGAGAAAATTAAGTTCTTTCAGACGTCAAATCACACCGGCCTGTGGAGGTGGAGAGGGAGGTGGGACGCAGAGAGCGGCAGCGCCACATTTGCATTTTTGTTCAGAAAATGAAATAAGCATTCAGCCGGCAGCATTGTGGACGCCTCAAGTACCGCGGTTCCATCGCTGCGAGCCCTTCACAAAGACACACTTAAAAAAAAAATAAAAAAAGAGGAGCGAACAGCTTCTTCCAGATTCACTGTTGCCAAGGCGATGACCAGCTGCGAGCTGCGGACTTGTTTGTTTATAGGGGCAGGCCCGCTGAGTGGCTGGGCTCAGGGTGGGTGAAGGGTGACGTGAAAAGGACCTGGAGGTTCATATCAACAAACCTGACGAGACGCAGGAGTGAAAATGTGATTTAAAAACCAGGAAGAATTCACAGCAGCTCATGAAATAATGATTTTTATCATTAAAGAGTCAATTTATTGATTAAACTGAGAAATATTTTGGAAATTGATGAAAATTTGTTGCAGGTTCTCGAATAAAATATTTATTGGTTTTCTTTATCTTTGGGTTTTAGACTGAAGGAGTTCAACAACATGGATTCTGGATTTCTGAGGAGGAAATAATAATAATAATTGTGGATCAGTGTCTCTACTAATAAATCAACAATCTCTCTCTGTAACTGTCGTCCATATCTGGAGAACCGCTCTCATCTCATGACTCACGTGTATCGAGGGTCCAGACTTGTACAGTTTGGAATCTGGAGCGATTTGGACACATGATACGTTCAATACTAATAAACTTGAATTAAATAAACGGGACCGACGCTCCGCAGCAGCAGCAACTGTGAGTCATCACCGGTCAAACAGGCAGGTTCAGAACAGACACGGCTAACACGCTAATATAACAACATAACAAACACAAAACCTGATCAATTCTATTTCCACAAATTAACAAAGTTTATTATTGGATTATAACTGAGAACATATCGTCTGTGCTGACGTCTATCATTTGTAAATTCTTCCTTCGATGTGTTTATTCGTTGCTCGTTAGCATTAGCAAATTAAAAAAGAGAAAATCTCTATATTAATGTCGATCTCTTAATTTACATCAAATGTTGTTATTGAGTAATTTAATCTTAAAACCAAAGATCAGGAGAATCCATCAAGTTGAACCAACTGATAAAAGATTCTACATTTATCACATTATTAATATAGGAAACCTATTTATGAGATGCTCGAGGACTTTTCAGAATCATTTTCAAACTAACAATCATTAAAACACACGATCAAACTAAACATTTAAAAAGTAGCAGGAAGTCAAGAGGGAAATATTCCAGTAGCTTTCTGCTGAAACGACTAAAATCACACACTTAGCATCCAGCAGGCAGACTGCTGTCGCCACATTACATTTTGTTTTTGTCATTCAGTTTTCATGTTTGATTATCTCCTCTGCCAACAAACTTTAAGTGGACCACCCAGTCGGGCTCCAATTATAACTCTGCAACGTTCTGGTCTTCTTTTCCTCGTCGGCAGCAATGACTCAAAAGACAGAATTACAAGTGGACACCTGTCAATCTCCTTAATTAACAATGATCTGAAAGTGTATAGACCTCCAGTCTGCGCCGGACAAAAGCCAACAAAGGATTACGCTTTAAATCCTTAAAAGACGCTGTGTCCACTGTATTAACGCCTGGATTACAAACAACTAAACGTCTCTCTCCACCTCTTTTCAATTAGTTCAGCGACTATTTGACTCAGCTCCCGTCCAGTCGGCTCAGGTCCGACAACAGAGGCAGGACAGTACGTCCTCTGTCTGCTGGACAAAGACGACCAACAAAACTTCATCAGCTTCCAACGCTTCTCGTGACTCACAAATCAATAATCAATTTTAGAAAAGGTTCAGATCTTTGAAATTAATCAGAGCCTTTCTTTGTTCAGTCGGTTTCATTACAGCCAAACTTTTTAAAGGCATCGAAGTTTAACTTCATACGTAACCAGCAGGAGAATTCTACGAGAACTCTGCATTTATAAAAACAATGACCGAATTAAAAAAAGAGCTACGACTGTGACAGAGGATTAAATGTTGTAGACAGATTCAGTTTGGTAAAAAAATCTTCAGACAACCTTTTCTTGAAATATAATAATAATGAGCATTATTTATTCTGTAAAATAAAAGTTTAAATATCGACAAACAAACGTTGATACTGAACGACTCATATCCGATGAATCAGTCTGGAGCTAGTTGATAACGAGCGACTGACTTATGGTTGTTTTAAAACCTTCTTTACGCCATTTAAAGTATTTTCTGAGATTAAATCAGTTTGAGAGTTTTCACACTGAACAAGCAAAGTGAAACTAAACCACCTGTGAATTAATCTGCTGTGAGAAACAACAACAACCGTCTCTTGATCAGAACATGATTTCACTTTTAAAAAACTTTAAACATGTAAATACTGTGAATAAGACATTTGACGGCAGAGAGGTAAAATATGTCGTTGTCACTGAGACGACGTGTGTGACGTGTCCTCATCAGTCAGTCAGTGTGTTATGTGCAGTTGTTACTCTCAAGTGGCTGAAGACTTTGAGGCTTATCAACCACTGTGGTCGTGGCACCGAACCGTTACTTTGCTGCCCTGGTTAAAATTTGGTGTCACTGCGTGTAAAGACAATAATGGCCACCAGCAGAGACTCCCGGCTGGTTATTAAACACCAGCTGGTCCGGCCTCGGCGCACAAAGCCCCGCAGCGTGTTTCTGAGGCAGCGTGTTGACACATCACCGCAGGAGGTAGCTGCGCCGTCAAAGGACAAAGTTAACTTTGGTTTCAACCCTCTTCAGAGCGCATCACACACCCAATCAAATGGGATCTTCCCGGACGCTTTCATCAGAGGGGCCACTGTGTCCAGCGGAGCCACTCGACAGTCTCATTACCGGCTTCGGTCTCCCACAATGCTAATCAGCAACCAACCCCCCCCCCGCTACAAAAATCACAAAAGCCCAGAGCAGCAAAGCCTGAGGTGATTACTGACCGAGCAGAGGACCGGCCCTGAGAAAGTGCAATGTGGACAAAAGCGAAGTCTCAGGCCTCCTGCAGCAGGACGAGGCCGACTTCTCCTGATAATCACAAAATTAAAGTCGGTCAATGTTAAACCCATTTTGTTCAAATGTTGAATAATTTTCCCAGATAAATTTTCATTTAAACCAAAACTGAGCTCTCGACAGTCGTCACTGATGGAACAAGTCAAAGGTTCAGAACTTTAAATGGACAGAAATCATCAGAAATCAAATCAAAATATCAACGATAACTGAGACACTGACACGTTTCTGTTCCAGGTACTTGAGTTGATCAAATAAAAATCATCCTCTGTCACCAGGCGGAGAATCACAGCTGGGCCACGTTGGAGATTTGCACTGATTCCCATTTATTAAAATAACTACTTCCTCATGAACGGTGGGAAAAACACAGAGCGAGTGAGATTAAAAAAGAGAACGTCCTGAACGACTAATTGGCAAGTTTAACATTAAGAACGAGCGGCAGAGGCCAGGGGAGGTGCTGCTGCAATCTGGAGGAGCCCCCAGCCCCCATTTGCATCAAGTGCCACCACAGTGGCCACGACTCCCCCGCACGCCATCAGCGGGTAGAAGAGATTATTCATCTGCTTGCAAATTGGCACATGAAAGTCAAACTGGAGGAGAGCTGGCAGAGGAGCAGGAGGCTGAGCAGAGCGTGATGAGGAGCTGGGAGAGAGATTCTACCTCCGTGTGTGACGAGTCGTTCAAACCATGAACACATCATGAACACACAAACTTTGGAATCATATAAAACTGAAATTTACATTTTACTTTAATTTAATTTCGTCTTCTTTTGTAAATGGAACAATCAATGTGAGAACATTGGCAGCAGGTGATGATAATTGTTCATCAACCCTCCGTCACGTGATCCACTGGTTTGTTAGCTGCCGTTACTTTGACATTTTCTCCAGCGCCATCTTAGTAACCGACGCCCACCTACACCTGCACCCACTGGACGGTACAAGCTGTCAATCACACTGTGGTATCCACCCCCCAACACATCTGGTTCTTTCTGGTCCGTTTGACTCTAAATGATCTTCATTGATAAATGAACATCAGCTGTTTGAAGAAGACTTGACACTAGAGACATTAACTCCTGAGGACAAAGTTTACTGACTTGATAAAGTGAGAGGTGGAGTCAAACTACCAGTGGAGTCGCCCCCTGCTGATTTTAAGGAAGTTCGACATTGGTTTCACTTTCTGGACCCGGAGTCTACGTCCATGTTTATATTCAGTCTACGGTTGAAGCATATCTACAAACATGACGGCCGATGGTAAAGACCAAACTGTAAAACTGTCTCTAAGTTTCACTTCATACAAAACGTTGAGAGAAGTTAGTTTGAAGATAATAAGTCATCTGTTTGATCTGGAGGATTCGACCTTGTAAATACAACAGAGCTCATAGATCCTCCTGAGTTTGATTGTAGAAGCAACTGTTAAAATGTTTTATTCTTTATTAATTCACTTTATTCTATATGACACTGGATTAGCTCTTCAAGGCAGAACAAAAACCGCTCGTCGTATTTTCTCTTTTGACGGCGTCCCTGTGCTTCCTCCAGGGTCATTGAGGAATAAAGACAAATCTAAGTGGATGAACAATTGTGAGAGTCCAACATATACGATGCAACAACATGTCACGTCAATGTATTTGGGTTTCTGTGGTATTTGGAAGCAAAAAATACTTTGAGACGTTATCCAAAGGACACCGGAGGTTCACGGTGACTTTTCTGTTGCTTCAGAGTTTCTTATTGAAAATGTCCTTCTACCTCATGAATGGAACGTTGAATCTAAGAGGACTGATGTTACGAGCAGCATTGTTCAGCACGAGGTTACAGCGTTGAATCACGCTTCCTCTGTGACCTTGAACGTGACAGTTCGTCGTGAGTACGTCCACTTACTTTTTAAACAAAACTTTCATCTCGTTTCTTTTTCACCTCTGGGTTTGTTGGTGAACTGAGATGAAATGAAGTGAGGTGTCAACAGCGTGTGGCTGCGATTGTTAATGTCGACAAAAGCCTTTTGTTACAGCGCTCAGATAGCGGAGGGCACGGGGGAGGGGGGGGGGATAAAAACACCAAATCTCAAATATGACACTTCAAAACAGTCAAGTCGTGAGGGTGCTTTGCTTTCATCTGATGCTGTGGGAGCGTGAGGGCGACAACATCACAAACAACCCCCCCGGTAACTGAACCAGCAGGTATCATGGTTCTATGGAACGTGAATTAACCACCAGGCCAGTACAAAGCCAGACACTCTTGTATTCAACATATTAGTGTGGATGTGGCCTCGTGTGTGTGTTCTTACGTTGGAAAGGCTGGTGGCCGCCGCTGTGTGGGGGACGGTAGTTTCCTCGCTGGTAGCTGTTGGGTGGCGGCGCGCTGCTGTACTGTCCTCCACCGCGCTGGTTTCTGTTCAGGCTGTGACTGCAGGGAGACAAGAAGCTGAGCTGTAAAATCTAATGTTTGTGTACAACCATGCTCATTACCTCTGAGAAGTCGTCAGGGTAGAGGAGTCATTGGAACAGAGCGACTTCAGAACACTTAAGACAACTGACGGTATCGACCTTCTCTTGAGAAGAGTTTTGTTTGTTTCATATTCGTTAACTGTCTTCTGTTATTCCTCCGAGCGCAAATCAATATTTACTATTTCAATCAAAAGGGGATTAAAGTTGATTCAATCAAGTCGCATCCTCACTGTCCTGATGATGAGCGTCGGAGTGCTCAAGGCTTAATAAATACATTTTTCAATTAGCTTGTTGCTAATTTAGGAACAAACAATGAACGTTAAGAATAAAATATTAAAGCAACATCATGTAACTGTTACTGAGCAACCACGCCTTCTGCAGCCACACGTGGTGATTAACTCTGTCGGTCTCCATGTCCCAGTGATGAAGTGGTTTTCATGAACACTGGACATTACCCATGATCCTCTGCTTCCTGAACCAGACGAGCTGTTGCTGGACTAAATCCACTAAAATCTGTTTAGAATTCTATATTTTTTTTTAAAGGTTTCCTGCTGAATGATGGAGGTAAACTCTGGTTTTAAATGATCTACAGTTCAGACATGAACTGAAGTCCGTTACTACAGGCTCCACCCCTCGCTTGAATGTTCCCCACACGTCCCGTTGTTGTGAACGAGTCGGACGATCTGCTGCTTCACACGTGAAACTGTCTAGAAAATGTCCAGACCCAATTTTGCGACCATTGTTGTGTCATTTAAGATTTTCTAAGAATCTGGAGACATCAGATTGATCAGGCGTCAGTTATTACTAGAAAAACACAAAACTGCAGCAACATTCCCATCGTCATAAACTCCCTTAAATGATTAATAACCAGAACAGCTCAACTTACGTCAGTCCTGCAGCTAGATGATAGAATCTACACTATTTTGTGTAGCAGTAATCAGGCTGCGGCCCTAACGCTCTGTACAACACATGCTATTTGATTTAAAATCAAAACCAAAAAAAACAATCTGCTCAACAATTTCCTCCAGGATTGTGTGCTCACCGTCCTCCCAGCAGCTGCCTGTTTGGCCCCATCAAGGCACATAACTGCCTGATTTACTGATCCGACTTGGTTTATCAGGAGAAAAAGAAATAAATTGGAATTTGTTGCGTTCTTTCAAATCTGTGCATAATTAATTCCCCAACACGCTACAGTCGGACGGAGCCAGATGTTCAATTATTCACATTTCCTTAATGATAATATCAATGTGTGGAGGAGAGAGCTCCGATCATAATCAAGGACGGCTGGTTAATGGGGAACGTTGGGGGGGGAGGGATCAAACATTTAAACACATTTTTAAATTCTTCACCAGAACCTCAGGGTTTTTCTTGGCCGAGAATCAGGCGGGGGAGCGATGCTTACAGTGTTCGTTTGGGCCTTTTCATACATGTATGAGTCATTTTTACAGGTTGGACCGATTGTGTCTCTAATGCAAGTCAATGTAATCCTCTGAAGCCATGAATGTGTGTGTTTGTTGAGTTTTAGACGTTTGTCTTTTGATCCAAATGAAAAAAAATCACGTACGTTAAGAGCAACAGACCTGCCACCTTCTGTGACTTTCAAAATAAAACATAACATGAGGCTGATGACGTGACAAAGGAAGTAATTTCAATATTTACAGATTGTTTGTGTTGGAGATGATTCTTTATTCAAGTCGATGCAGAGACCAATTAAACTACAACACTGAAACAATTTACTCACTCTGCATCTTAACTAGTCTGAGATTAACAACAGAAATTCAGACCCTGTGTGTGCAAAGATATGAATCTTCTGTGTTCTAATGGTTGTTATAGTAAACGCAGATGAATAAACTCACCCCAGAGCTCTGAAGGACGACTGGTCCAGGTGAGCCTGATGCCTGTTTGGGTTGAAGCCGAGCTGCGGTCGCCACGGTTCCCTGTTCCCTCTCTCCCAGTCGCCTGGTTTCAGGACCTTGTTGGGGAGCCTGAGGAGCAGCAAACATAATCACAGTTAAAGTTGGTTGTGCACAAACTGAAGGCTGGCAATCTAGTGAATAATCACTGATTATAAATCTCATATCAGAAGACTTTATATAAAAAGAGCAGTTTCAATAATGAAATCATTGTGGGTCACACTCAGTGGTTATTATTTTGTCTTTTGGGGCATTTAATGTTGGACAGACAGGAAAACAACAGAACAACAATAAACCTAAACTGCTCCTATAATGATGAAGAGTGTAAAAAAAACCTGAAAGTAAGAAGTCTTGAATGTTTCAAGAAGCTTTTTTGAGATAAGCAGGAAAAATCTCTCACTTGGCTTCAGGCAGGAGGACCGCCTTGAACACGAAGCCATCTGCGAACTGCGGGTCCTTGTACTTCACTCTGGAAACAAGAGGAAATTCATTTTCAGTGAGTCAAGAGTTTTATTAGCTCACGTGTTTTAAATAAAAAGACATTTAAGAGGGGAAAAACCTCCCCTTCCACACAGAGGTCCTAAGTTTGAGATGTTTAGCCTCGTGGACTGTTCTGAGATGAGGGCGGTGGTTTCTACATGTTCCTGAACATCTCATCAGCCTCAGAAAACTGAACACTGGTGTTGTGATGAAAGATACACAGCACGATGCCGAATGTGTCTAAAACTAATCTGCTCTGCAGCTGCACGGTGAAAGCATGAATGAGACTGTATCAGTGACTGGAATAGTTTGTTTACATAAATTACATGTATGTGTATATTTATTATTCAGTCAACCCCCTGCACTGTTATTTAAGCTGCATGTGGAGGTTTGTTATGTTTATTTACAATTTGTCAGCTGAGACTAAATCTGCAGATTGTGTGAATAAAAGATTCATTAAATAATTAAGATAATTAAACTCAGCAACGAGCTTGAAATGGCAATGATGCTCAGTCGTACACTGAAATACATTTACAATTATTCCTTTACTGATCAGTCAAGATTAAACATGTGGAAAAAAACATTGATATATATTTAAATTAAAAAAGGCAATAAATGTATAACAGTTTAAGAATGTTTTACATTTTCTTTGACAATCAATTTAAGATCATGTTACACGTGTCACCATCTTGTGCTTTAATGTTTTTATAACACCTTTATAATATAATATAATAATATAATATATATTTATGTGATAAGAACTACCGTCAATGACAGAAAGCATCTTTCAGAAAAATTTATTTAATGTGTACTTTTATTTGTTTGGTCCATGTCCGCTAACATGGAGAAGGCTGTGTTTAAGACCTATACAGCAGCCAGCCACCAGGGGGTTATCATGAGGGTTTGCCTTTAGATTTGGGAGCTGTGTCGTCCATCTTTAATTACAGTCTGACAGATCGACAGTTCTTACCCGATTGAACTGTTCTGTGAAATGTCCCGCAGCATCGGGATGGGCGACGTCACTATGCTGGAGAATAAATATGAAGAAATAAGTCGTTTGTTGAAAACATTGAGAGAAATTGTAAAACAAAGAGAATAAAGAGGCGTTTCTTACTTATCTGGTAGAATCGGGTTGTCATCAAGATTTAATTCACCTTGGATTCCATGACACAGCTCTGCAGGGATCTCAGTGCCCTGAAGGAGACAGAGCTACAGTCTGGATCCAGTGCGACATGGTGACAGATAATTGTTGTTGCACCTCATAATATTAGTGATTTCTTTTTTTGAAGTGAAAGTAGTAAAAGTTGACTCAAATCTGAAATGTTGGAAGATTTACTTCCTGCTGTCGATCTGATGCTTTTCGATTATTACAAAGTTTTTACCCAGCGAGTAAAAATAAACATCAAACACTTCACAGATGCATAATCAACACGACAAAATCCAACTGAGACAACACCTGCGAAAGCACAGGACACATCTGCAGCAGAGTGACAGAGCGAGTGATGCAGATGTTTTCACCAGATCTCAAAGAACCACAAAAGAAAACTTATTACAGAAAAGTGTTGACAAAGCAGCTGACTGTGTGTGTGTGTGTGTGTGTGTGTGTGTGTGTGTGTGTGTGTGTGTGTTTGTGTGTGTGTGTGTGTGTGTGTGTGTGTGTGTTCAATGTGAGAATGTTCTGGATCTAATGCGTTGGAGTCTTGTTACCTCCCGAGCTTCTGTGCGGTAAAGTTCGTGGATGAAGTCGAAGAGCGGGTGAGATTTGCTGAGAAACAACACGTCGCTTCCCAGGCTGTTTCTTTTCACTGCAACAGAGAAGAGACAGCGATGAGAAGAATTTATACAGTTCACTGGAAAGGAAAGATGAGTGACCTTCAAACAAAGGAAGAGAAAAGACTGAAAAACAAATTGGATCATGTCTCTTATGATGTCGGCTCAGTGCTGCTCACCTTCCTCCGGTGTGAGGTCCGGGTAGACGTCAGCCAGAGCCGCCCTCAACCGACGTTCGTCCACAAAAGGTAACAAGGCCACACCTTGAAAATTAAACTTTATTTGAATAGCGCCAAATCACAATACACATTATCTCAAGACACTTTACGTAGAAGGTCAAGACCTGACATTCGTTCTATAGAGAAACAATAGTTCCCACAAACGTCAGTCACTAGTATCTTGACCCAGCTCTGGATTCATTCAGCAGGACGGAGACTCACCTTGCCAAGCGTATTTCTTGCCGTTGAGATCGATGGCAAAGTCGTCGGGGTAGAAATCGATGATGGAAGAATCCTGTGTCAAAAGAAGAGTTTAAAAGAAGATGAAGAGTTGACTTGGAAGAAGATGAGGAGCTTATTTGACTTTGGAGAAGTTAGTAAATGATCCGTTTTTTAAAAATCTTACTTTAATTGTGCATCAGATTCTTTGCAGATCTGATCCATTTAATAGACCTTTAAGACTTTTACAAGAGATATCTTTCTGCACATCATCTTTCTTACCGGGTTGCTCATAAGACTCCGCCATGTTAGAGGCAGGAAGTTGCCGCTGGCAGCAGGAAACACTCCCATCAGTTGCTCCAGTGGCTTAAACTGCAGATAAACAACACGAGTTATTAACACACTCACGTCAAGAATAAAACCTAAATGAAAAAGAATAATTAAATAAACAGCAGATTTGACGTGATGTGAAAAGATTATTACTTCAGAATATCCTGAATCATCTGTCGATGCGATAAACTCTTTTTAACTTCACCAGTCGATCCTTTACATATAAAGATTCTGTTGTGATCTCTCTATCCTGAAGGTTTTCAGCTGTCATGGCTTCATGACACTAAACGACCTGAAGTCAAGTGAACGAACGGGTGCAACACCTTCAGTATGTTTTGAAAAATCAAAAACAAACAAACACCAAACCTTCAATGTGAAGAGACGAAGAAAGAGAAGAAGAGAAACAGGCAGTGAAGAGAGAGGCGGTCTTCTTACCGGTTTCGTGTCCTTCTCGAAATCGGTGAACATGTCTTTGATGTCTTTGAAGTCGGAGGCGAACGGGGCATAATGGAAGGGGAAGTACCACTTCCAGGAGGCACAGCCCTGCAGAGCAGCACAGAAACAATCACTGACCCTGATCCACAGACTCACCGAAACATGTTTCCAAGTTTCACCGACAACTCCTCATTATCAGTTCATATCTGTTCCACTCTAAACAATTATGAAACACAGAGGCTTTTTCAATACATTGTTCTGAGACGAAGCAGCTTCGTGAGTGACAGGAGAGATGTCTTTACGTCAACAGATAAATAAAATGAAGTAATAAGTTGAATTAAAGTTAAAATGTAATGTGAAAAAATGAGCCAGAAATATGTTTTGGGTTTGGACAATGATATAAAACGGCAAAGTGACAAATCACCACAATTAACAAACCAACATCAGGCACAGCTCGAAACCAGAGTGAGAAAATATAAATAAGAATGAACTGATGTGGTTTCAGTTGAGTTTAATCATTTCATTCAACGTTTCATTGGTGGAGGCTGCTGCAGACTCAGCGCTCTTCTGTTTTTGCTACAGGTCATTTTAAGTGATAGACTTCCAGACTAAGAAGCTGGACACAAAAACAAACATTAAAACACGATGAGGAAATGGAATGAAAAAAGATTTTCTTTGCCCTTTTTTCTCACGAAACTTCCACTGCCGTACAAATCTTAAAATCCAATCTGACATTTAGAAACCTTAACGAGCCTGAATCCCGATCGCACGGTGTGTTCCAATGTAAAAGTCCTGCAGCGACGACAAAATGTAATCTCCATCTGTTGTCGCTACACTTTCAAATGTTTTTAAATGTTTATATTGGAGGGATATATATATATGTGTATATATATATATATACATACACATATACATATATGTGTGTGTATTTAAAAAAATCTAACCCTGCAGATCCAGCATTTTGACCACTTATCCTTCCTGAGCAAACACGCCTCACACCAAAGAACGACCTTCACTTCCCACAATCCACCTCTGAGGCGGTCCTCTAATAAATCCACCAATCTTCACATCTCAACCAATGTCCTTTCAAAGCCCAACACTCTATTATCAAAGATGGTCATTCAAATGATAATATGGGACTTTACCATAATAAAAGGTGGAGGAGGCTCCGGTCTCCGCATTAAAATAATCGCACAGATCATTTATGGTAATATGACGACGTGTTTTGTCTCGATGAGAAACTCATTTGTGACTGTGGCTGGCGAGGGTCAAAGACCACGAACCGGGACAAAGAAATTATATATATTTACTGTTGTTGAATAAAAACGCACAAAGAAAAAAAGTTGTGACCGTGAGATATTATTATGAGTAAATAAACAAGCCTGGTTCAGGATTTCTCTCGTCAGTTAGAAAATAAACTGTTCATAAAATGTCAGAAAAATAGAAAATTACCTGACCATGTAAAACATTTCTTGGACAGAGATATATCAGCTGATATATTTTTTTTTTTAATAACACAAATGTAACCAAATAAATAGAACTTGAATGAGAGAAAACTAATCATTTCTCAACGTAAATTGTAAATACATTTCTAAATCTTATCACTTTTTTAATTCTGTAAAATAAAAGTTTATCTCCCTGCAACAGAAACGCTGATACCGACCTGTGAAAAACTCAAATCGTCCGATTTCTCGGCCAAACGATAAATCAATGGGGGACGGACGGAGAGACACAGTAAAACTATTGTAAAGTTTTACTGTAAAAGATGAATAACCAGATAAAACAAATCTGAAGATCTGGGACGCAGAAACAAAGTGTGACTCTCTCCCTCTGGCTCTTTTTTGTGTTTTGGATGAACCCTGCTCTCTGTTCCTGGATCATTTGATGAGGTGTGTTTGATCATAACTCTGCGATGGCGGACAGAAGCGTGAATGTGCGGCAGCAGAGAGCAGACACGTCCCGCGGTCCGTCGAGGGCCCGCTAATGAATTCATCCAGAGCGGCCCCATGAGACGGGCTTTGGATTGGCGAGCGTGCGGAGTCAACGCAGAGCGTGAACACACTGAGAGCACAATCAGCCCGAACAAATCCCACCGGCTCAGCCTGAGACGCCCCGGCTCTTCTGGAGAGGGCCCACAGCTGATTATTTCATTTCAAGATAAAGATCAATATTTTACAACAGCAAAATGATTTAGAGTATAATCACACTGCAAACAGTAACTGGAGATGTGAGACTGTTGGGAGGAATATGAGGGTGAAGCACTCCACAATAAGGAGTTCTTGACTTTTTAGAAAAAGACAAAAACTGTTGCTGCCTCAAAAACACTTTAAATCAACCATTAAATGTGTTTGGTCAATATTTCTTTAAGTGAGTTTCTTTGTTTTGGTCGCCTGTTTGGAATATGAACCGTGACTTCATGCAGTAGTTTGTGAGCTGCTGTTCTGAAGCCTCCAGGCCGACATTGTGTTCAGCGCCATTTAGTTTTTTTTTTAAACCAGAAGAAACCATATTTGGTGGAGCAGGGGGTGGAGCCTGACTGAGCGCTTGCGAATGTGCCCACCTACACCTGCCACCATTTGGATGGTACAAGCTGTCAATCACTCTGTGGTAACCACCCCCAACACACCCAGTGCTTTCTGGTCCGTTTGACTCTAAATGATCATAATTGATAAATGAACATCAGCCGTTTGAAGACGACTTGAAACTAGAGACTGAGACAAAAACTCCTGAGGACAAAGTTTACTGACGTTATAAAGTGAGAAGAGACATTTTCTATAGAAACTACCAGAGGAGACATTTTCTATGACACCTTGAGCTCTGTGTGAGTATTCGGGGCAGCAGGAATCACAATGAAACACAGGTGTGGGTCTTCGTGGTGCGTGGACATACCTGGTAATAGTAGCGCAGCACCCAGCAGAGACCCTCCACGTACGACTTCACCACCCTCTTCCTGAAATCATCATCTGTAACTTCCACGTCAAACTTGGTCTTGTAGTATCTCTGCTTCCAGCCGTCCTCCCACAACCTGCAGCACAGGAGGACATGGTCAAGCTGTCATAGGTTTGTTGCTCAGCAGGATTTGACGATGTTAACGCTGGCTTCAACATTACAGACATTTAATTGTTCCTATTTACATTAGAGGTTATGTTGTAAATAAATCTAAATTACACATTAAAACAACTGAGTGAAGGCTGAAACTTCCTGGAATAGTTTAATGGCTTTGACTTCTTGGTAGATTTTATGCACACATAATCAAGGCCGTCCAGCATCTGTGCTGTGGATCCTCAGAGCGGCCCGCGGGGAGCGCTAACTCCTGAGAGGAAAGCCTCCATGAATACCAATTTAGCCCGATGGATTTAGCAGCTTTGACAAGTGCGTCACAGAGGAATTTACTCGAATGTTGCTGCTTTCCATATTAATCACGTGCAGAGGGGTGTGTGTGTGTGTGTGTGTGTGTGTGTGTGTACGGGAGGTGGCACAGAGTTAAACAGCTTGTCCTGCAGCACTGAGACATTAATGAATCTTAGCTTCTGTTATTTAAGGCCTTCCTCAGCGACTGAAGCTGATCTGTTAAGATTCACTATTAACAACAGCTTCTCAATATGAACACAATCAAAGTGGATCCGTCTCATTAACGGCTGATTGTTTCTGTTGATTTGGTTGTTCGGGGTCAGAGAATGTTTATCATGGTTTAGTAAATGCGTGAATGTTTTTCTCTTGTTTGATTTTTATCAGTAAATGGGTAAAGAACTTGACTTTCCATTTTTCTGTGTAATTTGTTCTGCTGCTTTATTCTGTACATTAATGTGATCAGGATTAATTCAGATGTAAGCCACGTTGCTGGTGTTGGATATTTCTACATCAATGTAAATAAACCTTACAATGGAGTGAATATAGTGATCGCTAGAGTCCTTCTAAAAGTCAAATGATGACAACTGACAAACTTTGAAGGTGATAAAAAGTCCAACACGTCCATCTTGCAATGTAAACATCAGCTCCTCCACTTATTCTCCCAGCCTCCATTGTGAACCCCTCATTCAGATTTACCTGACGTTGTCTTCAGGCTCTGGCTCGCTGTCGCTGTCCTCAGCTTTCCTCTTCACTCCCCTGCTGTCTCCGTCACTGGGTCCTGCAGAGGACTGGACAGGGCGACGAGACATTTAGGAGACGAATTGATTACACACAAACATTGACATGACATGAAAACTACGAGTATTGCTCAAAGAGTAAAGACGATAACAATCCTAAACAGTAAAAGAAAAATTCCAAAACCGATGAAACAGCCGATCCTAAGATTTCATTATGACAAAGGTTTTTGTTAAACCCCTTGAAGTCTTTCTTTCAAATCCATTGTGGTTGTGTACAAAGACAAATTAGGATAATAACTCTGTCCATATACTTATGGATCTGTATCTCCTGTCTGATGCAGCTGCCGTGTGTATAAAACATGTTTCTATGAAGGAATCTGATCGAGAGCAGAAAATAGATGAATACAAACCACTGCCTTGACTACTTAACCTTTGGTTTCTTTCATTCATGTGCTAATACATGGACTCCTGTTGTGTGCAGATTTATTTAACACTATACCCACACAGAGAATTCAACAGCTTAAGATTCACATTAAATAGAAACATGACCTTGAACTGAGCTGAAGGCAGCATCCACATTCAAACAGGTCGCCCAAACACAAATACTGTCAAACCTGAAATATCCATAAGAAAAGGTGACGGTGTGTAAAACGTGAATCGCTTGAGGGACAATTTTCAAGGTGGGAGATGAAATCGTCTGAAGGAAAGTTGAAGTGTGAAAGAATGAATGGATTCTATTTCCTACATGCTGCATCGATCAAAGACCTTAAAACGTTTCACTTAACACAAAAAATCAATTGGTGTAAAAGCAAAATTAGCTCAATCGTCCTCTAATAACCAACAAAGAAAATACTCTGAGCACAGTTCACTGACATGTTTAAGAAGCTCGCCCCCTTCAGGTGTAAAACAATTACATGCTTCAGGTTTTTGTTCAGTTCTGAGAAATGTCAAACACAAGCCTTGACTGTGGTTAAATGTGACAGTAAATAAAAAAAGGGCTGCAAACCTGCAACAAGCACCAACGTGTAGCTGAGATAATGTGGTTTCAGGAGTTTATGTGAATCTTACATGTGAAATGTGTCCAAACTAAGATTTTGAGGGACTTTTGGGATATGAGCTCAATCGAGTGCCACTCTAGTTCTTCATTTCACCAAGAACTTACGTTGCCTCCATTCCTCATCATGGCCTTCAGAGACTGAGCAGCATCCTGGAGGAAAACAGAAACACCTATTGTGACCGTTTTTTCTTTTATCGTCAGATTTACCGTTAGCCTCAGTGTACCCTCGAGTTCAGCCTGTATAACAAGGCCAAAACACTTGATGACGCTAAGAAGCACAACTGAGGTTTTGTCCCTAACGTCTTCTGGCCGACCTGCTAACATCTACTGGTAGTTAAATTGTGCAGGAGACCTTCAAACGTACAAGAGATATTCACCATCTAGTCCTTTATTCTAAAAAAACATGACATCACATGTTAAATTGTGCTCGAGGTCTGATGTGATGAAATCATCCGATAGAACGTGTAACTGGACAACAGCTTTAAAAACTCATTGTTACAACACAAAAGGTTTGTTTGAACATAAACTATTCATTCATAAATGTAACCTGTAGTTAGTCGTACCTTGTTGGGTTGCTCCCTGTTCTGCATTCTCATGTCGTAGGCCTGGTGACGTGCGTTTTGAACGGTATCGGGTCGGTCTCTTCGCCCCAGGGCCTGTGGGGCAAACTGGCCGGTGGTCATGTAGGCGGGACCACGCTGCTCCGCCTTAAGAGAAACACAAGAGACACCTCTGACAATTCAGTACACAGGCAATCACGATCTGTATAAAGCTTCCTGCAGGTTTATATTATCAGTAAAATTTATGTCAGTGTTGAAGCTTGACTACAGTTTTACGCACCTTCATCCTCTTTCGTTTCTCTTTCATTCTTCTCTTGAAGCCTTCCTACAAGACAGAAGAAGATGAAAACATTTGCACTCTTTATCTGGACTCCGGTGGATCAGCTGTTATCTTTTATAAAACCTAATCTAACGATGGTGAAATCTCACATCGTCCTCTTTGCGTTTCTTGAAGATGTTGTCCTCGGCAACGCCCACCGCCTGCATGATCAGCTCTACTCGCTCCAGGTTGACGTAGCCGTTGTGCGTCAGGTAGCCCTACAAAATAAATTTGTTCAGCAGTGTCCTACATTTCTCTTTATGCAGTTTCTGTTCTGCCTGTTTGCAAAACTCAGATTAGTGATGATACTCACTCCTGTTTTGTGCACAACGTCTTTGTAGATGTTGACCAGCCGATCAATGGCTCCCTCTCTGTAACACAGAGGATAATTCAAGTCGGGTCATTCAGTGTAGATTGAAACGGTTAATCAGGACGGGAAATTGAGCTGAAACCAAACAGCAATTTATCTTCAACGGCAGCGAGAAATTTGGCTGCATCAGGTAATCAACCAACGTTTCATCTTTGTGAAAAATAAAGACGAGAGTCTGACCCTCTCCACCGGACTTCAGGCTGATCGGTGTCAGAGGTTAAAGTGAAGTGGTGGGAGGATTACAGTGACAGTGAGTAATAAAGCTGTTTTCTATAGAGCCAGTAGAGAAAACACCTGCACTGTATGAAGCAACACAACCGTCCAATTAACCCGGTTTTTGTGAAGCTAAAAGAAAGCTGCCGCTGCCACAGGGAAGTTGGAATAATTGAGATGAGACAAAGAGAAAAAAAATCCTGTAACTGTAGAAATAATAACTGAATGTTTTAAATAATAGTTTTGATTTTAGATCGATCTTAACCAACTGACATAACCGCTTCCACATTTTCCAACATTCAAACTAATTCTAGGCACAAAGACTCGTCCTGAAGCTCACCTGATTTCTAAGGACGGCAGATGAGGCAGAAAGTCGTTACCAACAAAGAAGCACATGAAAACCCAGTCGTCGACACTCCTCTCAAAGTCGAAGGGAAATGGCAGACTGGCCATGGTCAGCTCTCTGGCGAGGTACTGAAAACAAGAAAGGGTGGAAATTAAGTAGGTTTTAGATTTTGGTTCTGGACAAACAGCTGCTCGTTTACTTTATGAAATAAGAAGATTCACAAAGATACATAAACTAGTGAACCAACCTCCCGCAGCACACACAGTCTGATGAAGATGAACTCCTGCTCAGACACCGGCATAGTGTCAGCAAATTCATCGTGCTGAAAGAGAAATGGTTTTTATATTTTTACTCTTGCTCTGACTTTATAAACGCACGTGTGTGTGTGTGTGTGTGTGTGTAATATTCGTTAAGAAGCAGCAGTCCAACACGTCTGAATCCTCACCTCTCCCTTCTTCTCTCTGGCCGTCCCCTGACAGTCCTTGATTTCGTGACCCATCTGATTGCAGAGTGCACAGGGCCGCGGCTTGTTGGGTTTGAACTCCTCTCTGATGATGGTGAAGTTTGGCTCGTGTGTGGCCAGGCCCAACATGATCAGGTCAGCTGATCGGTGACAACATGAAGAAAGACGCAACTTTTTAAGTAGTAATGAACAATGAGACCAGTTTACTTCTCTCTGTAAATACTGAAGTTATTTTACTGTAACGTTACACAAGGTGAATGTTTTTTATTTCCTCTTATTCTACATTTCAGACTGTGGATTTAAAGCCTCACCATCGGCTCCACACAGGCAGTGGTGTGTGTTGGGGTCGTGGTTGGGTTGAGCTGTGAAAGTGAATCACAAACATTAGTTAATGATGTTTCTGACTGTGTGTGTGTGTGTCTGTGTGCTGCTACATGAAATGTGCTTTAATGTGTGTTAAGGGAGCCGCACCTCTCTGCCTCCTGATGTAGTCCATGATCTTGTGTTCACCTTCGCCTGGAACACTGGCGTCAGACAAGATGACCTGGGGCAGAAACAGACAGTGACTTTCTACATCGACACGTAACCAGAGTACAACATGTCAACAGCCACGAGCTCCAAACAAAAACATATCATCAAGTTAAAAAAATGGAAGTTACTTCTTTATCACAGTTTCTGTGGTTCTGATGAACTGTTGTATTTATAAAATTCTTGAAAACAACAAGAAACTTCTGGTAATGTTTCTGTCTGAGATCCTGAGCAGCAGTTTCACTCACTGTGACGTTCTTCCATCCTGGATCATTGCTGAGTCTGTCTGCGACGTAGTATCGGAGACACTGCGCCAGGTTGTCCATAAACTCTGTTCCCTAGAGAAAGAAGAATTAATTCCATAACAAGTTATTCACAGAGAAAAAAAAAAGCTAAAAATAAATAACATCTGCTTGTGAAGAGAAGAATGTAGCAAACTTACTGGGGTGATGCAGTTGCTGTCAAATCTCTCCTTAATCTCCTCAGGTGGAAGATAACCTCCTGAAGAAGAGCAATAAAAAATGAAGTGAGGTGACGAAACAATATTACCCAAAATAACGTTTGTATTCAGTATAGAATGTGAAGAACGTGCTGAAAGATTTGAAACACACACCATTATTGATGATCTCCTCCCTCATGCGATGCTTCTCGTCTGCCAACTCCACGCCTTCTTTAGAGGCACGAAAACGTCGAGAGCGCTGCTGGTTCATTTTGGCACGTGGAGCCTGTAAAGACATCAAAGCAAAGTTCCCGTAAAGCTTATCATACATTTCCTCTTTATTAAAAAGGATAAAATCTGATTATTCTTTATTTATTGGGAGAGATGAACGAGAAAACCAGCAGTGAAGTAAAAATGACAATTGGCGAATGCAACTTTGTCTCTACAATCTATTTTTGTCCACACGAAAATAGGTGACTGATTAAAAAACTGGTGGGAAAAGGAGTCATAATCTAAACGGCAAGTTTGTGGTCCTGAGTTACTCACCACTCCATCGATGGCCATGTAAAGAACTCTCCGGGGCCGCACGATATTAAACAGGCGGTCGATGTACTCGAAAATAGCGACCATCATCTCATCTTCATTCTTGGGGGCAGGTCTGTTAAAATATTGGACATTTTATTCACTGTCCACAGAATCCACGTCGACTGGGCTCTAGTTATCGAGACATGCACTGATTTGAATATCTGGCTTACTTGTCTTCTGGATGTGTACATGGGTGAATGATCCCATTCATGTCCAAGTACAAGTTGTCGAACTCCACCTCATTGGGGTTGGGCTTGGTTGTATCAACAGGAATACGGACTCCATTACATTCTTTCCCCTGTGGAGGTGAAGAAAAAAGAAAATACATAAATTTACTCACTGTTCAGCCACAATCAACTTCTCTGAAAATAATAAGTTCTTAAAGTCAGGAAACATCTGGACCTTGATGCATTTGACTCACAACCAATAGTGTGACACGATAAGTAGATAAAACTGATTACTTGATAAACAACATTCATCAACTTAGAGCCGTGGAACAGAATATCAATAATCACTGCAATATAATTTTCATGATAACATACGACCAATATGTATAAATAAAATGCTAATGCATCGTTCAAGCACAGTGAGGAGGTGTAATTTAATCTTTTCCATTTCTGCTCGTAAAGAGTTTAAAACCACAACCTTCATTCAGATGGAAAGAAATAATGTAAGATATTGTGATAAACAACAAACAGAAAGGTAAATACATTTATCTTGATATAATTATTGAACATATTGTCCAGTCCTAACTGATCCACAGGTCAAACTTGAAGATATCATCCGGCTCTGTGGGAAAATGGATTTGGCCAAATGATCAACAGTGAAAATATGAATCGTTGTAACCGGACATAGCATCAGCAGCAAATCAGTCAACACACGTGGCGGCTACTGAAACTTCTTTTTACCGCTTTAACAAAAGGTTTAGTTTGTTCTGACAACACGTGGGTTGTAAGATTCAACACAACTCGGTGGTTTGGAAGTGACAATCACAGCGTAACACAAGAGACAGAACACACAACTTTCATCTGAGGGTGTAAAACACACAGAAATAAATCCAATCAAGTTTAAAACCAGTGCAGATGAAGTTTAATATCTGGAGCTTGAAATTACACCAAGACGCAAAGAACGCGTCGGTGTCAGCCTCCGCACGTGATGGTGTAAAGTTCGGAGCGCATTTGTTTACACGCCGAAGTCCACGAACTTCCGCTGCTTCTCAGAAGCGAACGAGCCAGAAACTTCAGCGCGAAACGAGTCGAAGAGAAATCAGCGCCAGAGAAACAACATTCAGACAGTTCAACGGTTCAAACTGTGAACGCACGCGGCGTTAATTCAACGGGCTCTGCTGCTAGCTAACATGCTAACACGTACCTTCTCCTCCACACAGTGAACAATGATAGACGCGTATTTCCGGCTCAGCCATCGGAAAAACGCCGGGACTCCCATTTCCAGTGAAGAATCTTTGAGCCGACGGTTTATAAAAACATGAACTTGTATGAAACAGTTAAAATCGCTCAGTTAAAACACGATACTTGTTGTTTTTCAGTGCAACGCAGCAGCTACATGCTACTGCTCATGGCCGATGTGTTCCTCTTCCGGTTCACGCTGGACTGTCGCCGTTGCGCTTCATGGAGTACGCCTTGATCCACAGCGACTCCAGCGGCGAGGAGTGGCACTGCAGGGATTAGAAAAAAAAAACTACACATTTACATAAAATTACAATAAAAATCCCCAAATAAAGGTAAAACAAATCATTTGTATCATTGTAAAATTATAAAATCCACACAAGATGTATTTTCAACCTTTAAGCTCCAGTAGAAATGAATCAGAAACATGCTTCATACAATATATATTGGTTCCTCTGCACTTTCCCATTTCCTCTGAATCAGTCCTGTTCATTTAACCTGAAATGTATTTTTTACCTCATCTTCGCAAAATGTTAAATATGAAGTAACTTGTATTTTAGACTCTAAATAATTAGTGACATGAGGATTATGATTGTAATTATCATTATTATTTACATTTTGTGATATTAAAGTGGCTAAAACAGACCACAGAGGTTAAACTGAGGTGATAAGGCTACTTTACACAGTGCAACTTACAATACATTTAAAAAAGAATCTGTCCAAATATAATAAAATAAACAACAAACACAAAGTAGATTAAAAAATTCATCATTGATTGAGCTGTTGTGATCACAGTACTATCATTACATTCATATTCTAATAATAATAATAACTTCTTGCTTTTTATTATAGCAATTTATTGTCATCATTGTCTATTTTGTTAAATGCAGTATTCAACAGTAAACCACTGAATGTGTGATGTTTTCAGACTCGTAATCATCTCGTGTTTGAATGTCCATCATCAACATCTGATCTGACATAATGTTCCTTTAATGGAGAACGTCACTGAACAGATGCCCTCTCACTTCCCACCCTGCAGCGCCGCGTTTAAGGTGAATTACATTTTTTCCCTCCGCTCCTCGCTGCTTTATTCAGCAGGGGTGGTGATGAGGGGGTGGGTGGGGGGGCATTAGCCTCCCCCCTTCATGCAGGCTGGATCTGACACCAACACTGCAGTGTTATTACTGCAAAGAGCCGCTGATGGAAAACACTTGGCCCGCTCCGACGGGGCCATTTCCATAAACATTTACGCTGGAGCTGCAGGTGATAGAATGGAGCCGACATTTCAGCGTTTGTGGAGAGAAACTGAGCAGATGAAGGGAAATCAGATGCAAATCACAGACGTGAAAAAGCTCCAACTCAAACCTCCTACATGTTGAAATATCCCCCACACAGCGGAGATGGAGCCACAGAACCATGAGCTGAAAACACACGTTACAGCTGCAGAAGATACACTCACTCAGTTCACACACACACACACACTAATCTCTACAAACACCTTGTTGTGAAGATTTAATTTTGAGCAAAAGTAACTGAGCAGATTTTCATGGTGGAAGTTTCAGTTAAACGTCTCAGGATCGAAGCAGAAACTGTTTTTATTTCATCGAACAGTTTGAAATCAGATGAAAACATGAAGGTTGAGTCTTTTTGTGTCTGTGAGTGAGATGATGAGTCTGGATTGTTCCTCAATGTCCAGAGGAGTGGAAGAGGGAGAGCGCCCTCACCTGGTGGATCATCACCATTATAACCAGAGAGAAACACAGCAAGGAGTGTGTGTGTGTGTGTGTGTGTGTGTGTGTGTGTGTGTGTGTGTGTGTGTGTGTGTGTGTGTGTGTGTGTGTGTGTGTGTGTGTGTGTGTGTGTGAGTGTGTGTGTGTGAGTGTGTGCTTCAGCTGAACATCAGTGTTTTCTATGATTTACAACAGAACCAGTGAGAAACACGTTGGAACTATTGTCATATTTCTACATTAATCTTTTCATATTGTTCTAGTTTTTCATTTCACTCACATAAAACCTGCTTTAGTTTTTCTTACATCGTGTTTAAATATGAAACAACAGAAAACCAGAAGCTTCTTTGATCATTTGAAAAACTCTTGATCCTGAATGAATCTCAGTCTCATTCTCCGCCTGCGTCTCTCGATGAACAATTCGAACAGTTTTCAAACTCATTCAATCTCTGACAGAATGTGATCAGGGTTAAATGGACACATGAGCAGCTTAGTTCGATATAACTCATGTGATTAAAACAAGTTTAATAAGAGAATCTTCATGTGAAGAAAAAGGAATCTCCTTCCTGTCGTGTTCAATTCAGACTCTACTGTAGTTTCATGCTAACAAAGACGCGGCCTAAACGCGTTAGTGCTCCTTCCTCCTCGCGCCTTTCATTAGCTGATCCCTTTAGCCTGCACATGAAAAGCTCAGCAGGAATGCACACGATATAATGCAGCAATTTGTGTCTTCAAGGTAGTGATGTGTCCTCGGCAGGCGCAGAATGTCTTCACATCTCTGCCTCTTTGAGTCGGATTGAGCCCATTGTGCTGCGGGAATAAAAACCTGCTGGGTTTCAGTGAAACACACATTTTACTTCTCATTTCTTCTGCCTTTTGGCCAAATTTGACCAAACACTGTGATGCGTCTGTGTGGAAATGATTCCAGGGACCTGAGGGGACCGGGTCATTGGTGCCATTTAGCTTTTGGCTGTTTAGATCATCAGGACAAAGTCCTGACCTGAAATAAATAACTAAATAAGTACTACTATTGGAAAAATATGCAAAGAATACTGTGCTTAAACTATACTTGAAGCTGCTATAGTCAATTGTTTGATATTAACAAGTGAAGTGACATTTTTTACCTTATTAAAGTAAAACACTCACATTGTTTTACTGTTCAATCCAACGCCAACTTCCCTTTTTAAAGATTTCAGGCTCATCAAATCCTTTGTGTTTATTTATTCGTCCGTCTGTTTGTTTACTGATGTTTCTAAAAGAGTAGAAATGTCATCGATCTCCATTACGGACATTCAGGCTACAGATCCAAACAATAACGGGATCAGTGGTGAATCTGCTCGTGGCGACTAATTGAAAAGGCCGCTCTGCAGCATGGACGCTCTGGAACACTCGTCAGAGGTAAAGTGGGTTAATTGAGCTAAATTTGTCTCAATTAAGGTTCTCACTTTAGAGCGAGATGCAGCCCGGGCCTGTTGAGATGCAGCAGTGAGGGGTCCTTACCTGCACATTAGAGGAGAAGCCATTTTAATAACAACACCCCCCCCCCCCCCCACTGGAGTGGGACTCAATTATCGTTAATGGAAGTTCACCACACGTTTTAAAACGGGAGCTTTTATCTGCTGCACACGGGACGATGCAGACGCCGAGTGTAAGTGACACAAACATTTCAAATAATGTTGTTGTCAAACTAAAAAATATTCTGCTGTTGTCAGACGAACGACTTTGTTGGAAAGTGTTAGTGCTGCCCCCTGCAGTCAAAGATGTGAATCATGTGTCTGCAGCTACACGTGGCTCGGTCTATGTAGCACTGTTAGCATGCATTAGCTTAGAAGTTTTAGTTTAACGTCTACAGCTGAGTTTCCACCAAACGCACCTGAAACCTTCAGTCCTGTAGTTTCCACGAAGCGAGTTCCACATACCCAGGATATCTTTCAGTTATCCGGCTGAACTTAACGTAACAAACGCAGTCAGACACATCAACGGTACATGAACCCGGGTTTCCTGGATCAACCACTTGTTCCAGAACGTCAGCGCAGAGCTCTGGTCAGTGAGCGTTTACTGAACCATTTCTTTTCATGAATGAAGAAATGGATTTTATTTCAGTTCAAATCTGTTTCACACACAATCAACAGGATTGAGAGACGGACACTGGAACTAAGTTCTGTTGAAAAATGCACCAGTTTGTCAACATCTCATTCTGAAAAACCAGAATATATTTCTGTCTGGTCTGGAGTTTCTTTATTTTCTTCTTTTTCCATCACATTTGCATTTCCTCTGTCAAACCTAAAGACATGAAATCCTCATCTTCATCCTCCTCCTCTGTCAGAATTCTTGACACATGCTGCCCCCTGGTGGTGAAAAGCAGCAGTTGGAGGCCCCAGAGGCCAACTGGATGTTTTTTTGGACTAATTAGTTAATTATCATGTAAAATCATATATTCAGGTTATTTTCAACAGGACGGAACGAGGGGACATTTCATCAGCTCGTTGATCCTCCACCCTCTTTCTTCTTCCAGGTTTCAGCCTCTGTGATGTTCTGTGGCAGAGTTAAAGGGGCGACGTGGTCGTGGACCCGTCTGGGTCATTTTAACTGTTCCCTTCTTATTTTTCCTGCTTTCATTCTAAACTTCTTAAATTATTTTCCCACTTTTCTTTTCTTCATTGAATCTGAAAACCTCAGTCAGTGAAACTCTCGTCTCTTCACTGTGTCACACACGACCTCTGATCTTTGACTGCAGGACATCGACTCTTGAGTGAACGGTTTGTGTTCGTCCTCTGTCTGAGGAGAAACTTTGAGGTGCAGTGTTGTTGTTGTTGTTGACTCTCTATGTGTGTGTGTGTGTGTGTGTGTGTGTGTGGCGGGGGGGGGTCACCAAACTTGTGATAACTTCCTCTGCAGTTATGGCTCTGATGTTTTGATCTGTGTCTCGTCCTCCGCCTCACGCTGCGACATTCAAACACAGCTCCGTGTCATTAGCCTGGAAGATCTTTGGCTGCCACATGAAAGCTGCTTGATCGGCGGCTCCGCAGGGGGGGTGGGGGCCCCCGGCCGTATGCATGGGTCTGCGGCCGCCACTGTTTCCCTAAACAGGAGCAGCCGACTTCCAAATGACCTGGGCTGGTGTCGTTAGGAGTGAGGCGGAGAGGGGGCGGCTGAGCCACAGCAGCTCACATGACTCATTACTCCAACACATAATACAGATGGAGGGATGAAAGGACCACAGGGAAAACACTAATGAGAGAAAGAGCAGATTCTAAGAATCACCATCGAGCCTCCTCACCAGCTTCTCTGCTCCTCGCTCAGAAACCACTGCTGCAGGAGGAGGAGGAGGAGGTTCACCTGAGGAACACGTCGGACGGAGCTGTAGGGGGAGGGTTATTACCTGGAAGGACCTGGTTATCACCTGTAGATGTAGGGACCTGGTTATGACCTGTGGATGTAGGGACCTGGTTATCACCTGTAGATGTAGGGACCTGGTTATGACCTGTAGATGTAGGGACCTGGTTATGACCTGTAGATGTAGGGACCTGGTTATGACCTGTAGATGTAGGGACCTGGTTATGACCTGTAGCTGTAGGGACCTGGTTATCACCTGTAGATGTAGGGACCTGGTTATCACCTGTAGATGTAGGGACCTGGTTATGACCTGTAGATGTAGGGACCTGGTTATGACCTGTAGATGTAGGGACCTGGTTATCACCTGTAGATGTAGGGACCTGGTTATGACCTGTAGATGTAGGGACCTGGTTATGACCTGTAGATGTAGGGACCTGGTTATCACCTGTAGATGTAGGGACCTGGTTATCACCTGTAGATGTAGGGACCTGGTTATGACCTGTAGATGTAGGGACCTGGTTATGACCTGTAGCACTAAGGCCCCAGCAACCAGAAACAGAAAAGCTGAGTATGTAATAAATTCACAATAAGGATGATTGATTGGAAACTTACACATAAATAAATCATTGTGTGTTTTACTGTTTCCAGCATCAGATCACGTCAGAAAGAAGAAAAATCAGGTTTAATCAGGAACAAACTGGAGATAAATCTGTATCAAACCAAATCTTTCTGTTAGTGGTCATTTCTATTTGTCCATAATGACAAAGCAGAGCAGGGACGAGCTGCAGCGAGAACACAGCCTCACTGAGCAGAGATTAAAGTCGAGTCTTTGTCGAGCTGGAGCATCACAGTAAAATGTAATTGGTGCCTCGCAGCAGGAGACCGACTGCTAACGCTGCTGTGGAACATTAACAAACAACAAACGCTACTTCTACATGTTATTCACTGACGATTCAAATACGGACGAGTCACATTTCCCTGTGAAAATCTAACAAGTGTATGTGAGCACAGGAAAAACAAGAAACGGTTTAATCACCTCCGCTTCACAAATGCACCATTTAAAGAGAAGAAGAAGAAAGATGAGAATTGAGAACAGACTTTAGATCAAAAGCTGTGTTTCAAATCCAGAACATGCGCTCTGTGCCGCTGCGTCGCCTTCTAATTTGTCAGCAAAGAGAACTGAGCGGCTTTAGTTGGCGTCTAAAACTGTCTCCCAGGGGGCACTGGGGCAGACCACCAACGCTTTTCGGCCACCATGCTGCGTCAACACAACAAAACAAAAGCACAAAGCTGCAGCGGGGTCGCTTTGTAGCTCAGCTTTAATGTGTCCGGCTGCCCCGCTGTCGTGTGGCCTCGTCCTCCTGGAGGCAACACGAACTGTGAGGGACACAACGAGGTGCTGAGGGAGACATCACTCTGTCATTACTGTCCACATGGTTGTGTTGCTCTGGTTGTGCTGCTCTGGTTGTTATTGCTGTGCTGCTCTGGTTGTGTTGTGTTGCTCTGGTTGTGTTGTTGTGTTGCTCTGGTTGTGTTGTGTTGCTCTGGTTGTGTTGCTGTGTTAATCTGGTTGTGTTGTTGTGTTGCTCTGGTTGTGTTGTGTTGCTCTGGTTGTGTTGCTGTGTTGCTCGTGGTTGTGTTGCTGTGTTGCTGTGGTTGTGTTGTGTTGCTCTGGTTGTTTTGCTGTGTTGCTCTGGTTGTGTTGTTGTGTTGCTGTGGTTGTGTTGCTCTGGTTGTGTTGTTGTGTTGCTCTGGTTGTGTTGCTGTGTTGCTCTGGTTGTGTTGTTGTGTTGCTCTGGTTGTGTTGCTGTGTTGCTCTGGTTGTGTTGTTGTGTTGCTGTGGTTGTGTTGCTCTGGTTGTGTTGCTGTGTTGCTCTGGTTGTGTTGTTGTGTTGCTCTGGTTGTGTTGTGTTGCTCTGGTTGTGTTGTTGTTGTGTTGCTCTGGTTGTGTTGCTGTGTTGCTCTGGTTGTGTTGTTGTTGTGTTGCTCTGGTTGTGTTGCTGTGTTGCTCTGGTTGTGTTGTTGTGTTGCTCTGGTTGTGTTGCTGTTGTGTTGCGTCCTCTCTGTTGTCAGCTTTAGTTTTTCAAACGTTCACGTTGTGTAACTGTGATTCAGCACAAAACCGATGAATGGATGAAAAGAAGTTTTTAATGAAACTTTAACGAGATGAATCTGTTCACATTGAAAACAAGGCGAGTGTTGTGACGTCTTCAGGTGACGAACAGAACCCGGATGCCCCCCCCCCCCATCACGGTCCCAGTTAATCCCTGGGGGAGTTGGGGGGGGGGGGGGGTCAGAGGCTCTGAAAGGCTGCGGCTCAGTTTAACATCAATTAGCAGAAAGCTGCCCCCCCCCGCAGAGACGGTGCTATTGGCTGTGTGTGTGTGTGGGTGTGTGTGTGTGTGTGTGTGTGTGTGTGTGTGTGGGTGTGTGTGTGTGCATTTACAAACAAAAACAATTTGTGTCTCATCATCGGAGCAGCTCGTCTTCTGTCTTCACATGAGTTTGACAGACATGTACGATGACGCTCTGTTAGCAGCTAAGCTAACAAGGCTACAGACACTTTACGGATCCTGTTAAATTATTTAACACTGAATGAATCTGTTTGAACTTTTCTCTCGTTGCTTCAGACGTTCACATCATCGTCTTCACAGAAACGTCTCTGAGGTCATTTCTCCGTCTGTGAGCGCGGCTCAACCACGAGCTCGGGGAAACCCGTCTCCACGTCCAGCTCTCTGGTGAACTGCAGGTCGAGCGCCTCGCCGACCACCACCTCGGCCGTGGTGAACACCTCCAGATCCCCCAGCACGTGACCCCCCACGGTCCTGCCCCCCCCGTCCGACAGGCAGACGTGGAGGTGGGCCTCTGGGTTCAAGGTGCCGACCAGGGACACGATCTCGTACCGACCGCTCAGGTGGATCGTCTGAGGGAGGAGTCAGGAACATGTCAGTCACTGCAGGTCAAATATAATCAGGCCTGCCTCAGGACACAGAACATACACATAAGTACTCAAAACACAGTACACAGTATCACACAGTACACAGTTATAAGGTGAATGGTAGATTGGATTAGAGTATTGCAAAAATACTTCATGGGAAGTATCGTGAAATACTTGATCCACAAACTGAAGTAAATAAACCTGATATTCTTCTGTATTTATACTTTCGTCCCTGAGCGTGTGGAGTAATGACCGAACAGGAAGCAGAGAACGAATGAACGTGGACTTCACGACCTCATTTGTGTTTGTTGCCGTGGCGTTTGCCAGCCGGAGCGTTGCCTTGGTGACGCTGCCCACGCAGGTGATGATGAACGGCGCTCGCAGTCTCCGCTCCTGAACGAGCGCCCGCAGAGATCCCAGCAGCTCCTGACCCGGGCCGAACCGCACCGCGTGGACCCGCAGGGCCGAACCCCCTCCAGCTGAACTCTGGGAAATAGAAAGAGAAGAACTATTTAAACTGTGTGTGTGTGTGAGTGTGTGTGTGTGTCTGTGAGTGTGTGTGTGTGTGTGTGTGTGTGTCTGTGAGTGTGTGTGTGTGTGTGTGTGTGTGTGTGTGTGGTCGTCCATTCAGCTGTAACAGGATCAGTGTGTTAAACCAAACAGCAGCCGTGACCTCTGACCCTGGGGGGGGGGGGGGGGGGGGGGGTTAATGAAGCTCAAACTGATCAAAAATATTCAGATTTAGTCACTTTACAATTTTTCATGAGTGAAAATAATAATAATCAATTAATCTGATTATTTTAAAGTTTCACTTTAATATTTTCAACAAGTTTCTCAAAATGTATTTAACTTTTCCCTGAACGACGTTTGACGTCAGTTCACTAAAACGCAGTGACAGTACTTCACTACATGTTCAGTCCGGCAGTATACGCAGTACTTTAGTCATACTTTTGACATGAAAACGTTTAAAAATAAAATATATCAAAAAGTATTTCAGTGAAATGATATAGTGAATATATGAAAACCTTTATTTTACGGTATGAACGGTGCAGAACTGATGTTTGTAAAAGATTCCAGTTTTTTCTGGTGTCTCTGTATTTAAACTTCATTATAATAAAGTTTATGATCATATTTCATAAAGTTTTGATGACGACATTGTCAGAATGACATCAGCTCCAGAGAATCCACATCTCAGTTTGTGTAAATGAAGTTCAGTGGATTCTTTCCTCAGCAGCTGAAACTTTAATAAACTGAAACATGAAATAAAAAGTGTGAACTCACCATGATTCTGCTCGAAGAACTGAACCCTGACACACACGATCTGCGCATGCTCAGTACAAACTGAGACTTCCTGTAGCGTCACTGTCTTTATCTCTGGTCTTTTAGCGCCACCTGCTGGTGATGGTGCAGCTCTGCAACTGGATGAGACTAAAATAATCAAAATACAAACTGTCGTGTTAATTACATGGGATCAGTTTGTGACGTAATAATAATCACAACAACAATAA